>NC_045743.1:19933977-19955852 GCF_008692095.1 Etheostoma spectabile | reverse complement strand
TTCACACAGGAAACCAACGACAGTGAGTGCCGGCACAGTGCTGTCGCAGCTTGAAATGGGTTGTCAGCAGACGCTTTTACAGCATCTTTGTCTGTGGACAGTGATGGAAGGGTACTTAAAGACAACAATGCGACTCTGAGACTTGCAGCTCGTCTGAGGGCTGTCAGACACAAATCTTTACACTTTGAGGGACATCCCCTGTCTACAACAAACATGCATACATACATTTGAGTCTGTTATTCAGTTGTAGAAAGCTGAAAGTTTAGGAAAATCCACTAAAGATCCACTAGAGTTCAGTCTGAATACAGGACCACCGGACATCAACAAACACACCCACAAACAAACAAAAAACACAGACAACCCCATGCACACCGGCGGAAGAAGTATTCAGATCCTGTACTTGAGTAAAAGTACTACTAGACTGTAAATTACTCTGTTACAGAGTCATTAGTCCTGCATTGGAAATGTTACATATACAATTGTCATCGGGAAAGTGTACTAGGTATTAAAAAAATATTAAAAGTAGAAGTAGTTGATGTGGAAAATGTAAAGGATCGTATGTGTTTAAAGGTCTAATCGTCTCTGCTGGACTCTGTAGGCCGTTATATTGTTGCTAGGTTACTTTATAATAAAACATCAGATTTTATAATCTACTACAACTACTAGTAACTAAAGCTGTCTGATGAATGTAGTGGAGTAACTAAAGTAACTAGTACGCAAGCTGTCAGATGAATGTGTGGAGTAACTAAGTAACTAGTACTAAGTAACTAGTAACTAAAGCTGTCAGATGAATGTAGTGGAGTACACTACAGTAACTAGTAACTAAAGTAACGTATAACTAAAGCTGTCAGATGAATGTAGTGGGAGTAACTAAAGTAACTAGTAACTAAAGTAACTATACTAAAGCTGTCAGATGAATGTAGTGGAGTAACTAAAGTATAGTAACTAAAGTAACTAGTACATAAAGCTGTCAGATGAATGTAGTGGAGTAACTAAAGTACTAGTAACTAAAGTAACTAGTAACTAAAGCTGTCAGATGAATGTAGTGGAGTAACTAAAGTAACTAGTAACAAAGTAACTAGACCTAAAGCTGTAAAGAATGTAGTGGAGTACACTAAAGTAACTAGTAACTAAAGTAACTATTAACTAAAGCTGCTGATGTTGATGTAGTACCTAGTAACTAGTAACTAAGTAACTAGTACAAAGCTGTCAGATGAATGTAGTGGAGTAACTAATAAACTAGTACTAAATCTGGTCAGAAGAATGTAGTGAGTAACTAAAGTACCTAGTAACCTAAAGCTGTCAGAAGAATGTAGTGGAGTAACTAAAGTAACTATAACTAAAGTAACTATTAACTAAGCTGTCAGATGAATGTAGTGGAGTACCTAAAGTAACTAACTAAAGTACCTAGTAACTAAAGCTGTCAGATGAATGTAGTGGAGTAACTAAAGTAACTAGTAACTCAAAGTAACAGTAACTAAAGCTGTCAGATGATGTAGTGGAGTAACTAAAGTAACTAGTACTAAGTATAGTACTAAGCTGTCAGATGATGTAGTGGAAGACTAAAGTAACTAGTAACTAAAGTACTAGTAACTAAAGCTGTCAGATAATGTATGGAGTAACTAAATTAACTAGTAACTAAGTAACTAGTAACTAAAGCTGTCAGATGAATGTAGTGGAGTAACTAAGTAACTAGTAACTAAAGTAACTAGTAACTAAAGCTGTCGATGATGTGTGGAGTAACTAAAGTAACTAGTAACTAAAGTAACTAGTAACTAAAGCTGTCAGATGGAATGTAGTGGAGTAACTAAAGTAACTAGTAACTAAAAGCTGTCAGAAGAATGTAGTGGAGTAACTAAAGTAACTAGTAATCTAATACGTCAAAGAATGTAGTGGAGTAACTAAGAACGTAACTAAGTAACTAGTACCTAACTGTCAGAAGAATGTAGTGAGTAACTAAAGTAACTAGTAACTAAAGCTGTCAATAATGTAGTGGAGTAACTAAGTAATCTAGTAACTAAAGCTGTCAGATGAATGTAGTGGAGTACACAGTAACTACTAGTAACTAAAGCTGTCAGATGAATGTGTGGAGTAACTAAAGTAACTAGTAACTAAAGCTGTCAGATGAATTAGTGTATAACTAAAGTAACTAAACTAAGTAACTAAACTAAAGCTGTCAGAATAATGTATGGAGTAACTAAAGTAACTAGTAACTAAGTAACTATAACTAAGCTGTCAGATGAATGTAGTGGAGTAACTACAGTAACTAGTAACTAAAGTAACTAGTAACTAAAGCTGTCAGAAGAATGTAGTGGAGTAACTAAGTAACTAGTAACTAAAGTCTGTCAATGAATGTAGTGAGTAACTAAAGTACCTAGTACTAAGCTGTCAATGAATGTAGTGGAGTACTAAAGTAACTATACTAAGTAACTAGTAACTAAAGGTCAAAAGAATATGTAGTAACTAAGTAACTAGTAACTAAAGCTGTCATGATGTAGTGAGTAACTAAGTACTATTACTAAGCTGTCAGATAATGTAGTGGAGTAACTAAAGTAACTATAACTAAACTGTCAGATGAATGTAGTGGAGTAACTAAGTAACTAGTAACTAAGTAACTAGTAACTAAGCTGTCAGATGAATGTAGTGGAGTAACTAAAGTAACTAGTAACTAAAGTAACTAGTACTTAAAGTAACTAGTAACTAAACTGTCAGAAGAATGTAGTGAGTACTAAGTAACTAGTATAAAGCTGTCAGTAATGAGTGGAGTAACTAAAGTAACTAGTAACTAAAGCTGTCAGATGTGTAGTGGAGTAACTAAAGAACTATTAACTAAAGTAACTAGTAACTAAAGCTGTCAGATAATGTAGTAGTAACTAAGTAACTAGTAACTAAAGTAACTAGTAACTAAAGGTAACTAGGTAACTAAGCGTCAAGAATGTATGAGTAACTAAAGTAACTATTAACTAAAGCTGTCGATGAATGTAGTGGAGTAACTAAAGTAACTAGTAACTAAAGTACTAGTAACTAAAGCTGTCATAGAATGAGTGAGTAACTAAGTAACTAGTACAAGTAACTTGTAACTAAATCTGTCAGATAATGTAGTGGAGTAACTAAAGTAACTAGTAACTAGTAACTATACTACTGTCAGATGAATGTAGTGAGTAACTAAAGTAATAAATAAAGTAACTAGTAACTAAAGCTGTCAGATGAATGTAGTGGAGTAAATATTTCTCTCTGAGATGTAGCGGAAGAGAAGTAGGAAGTGGTGTGAAAAGAGAAGACTCAATTTAAGTAGAAGTACCTCAACATTCGTACTTAAGTACAGTACTGGAGTAAATGTACTTATATTTTCTTCCAGCACTCATTATGTGCACGCTCTGGGATGAAAGCCGCCGACCAAAAAGAGGAATTGAGGTTGATTTACTGGTAGTCTCATAACTCATAACTCTTCTGATCTACAGTTAGTCAACATCACCATGGGGACCTGCTCACATCGACCACAGAGCTCTGTTAACACTCACGGATGGTGATGGGGTGGAAACTGGGAGGAGTTGAGAACAAATCAGATTTTCTTTTCCATTGTCCGTATTCTGATTACTTAAGAGCACCGATCTTACATGAAATGTCTGTCCGGGATCCTGAAATGTTCTGGTGCATGGATGATGACCAATTGGAGTGGTTGTTTAAATTTAACTTAGTCTTAGACAGACGTTATTGTCATTGAACTACACATTTGCTATATACAGGATATGCAGGTGAGCAAGATTTCGTTGCAAGGCCCTGAAAAAAGAAAAGAAACGGAAGACAAGTAAAAAGAGAAACAGTATAGATACAAGTATGTGCAAAACATAAAATTATGATTATGACGATTATGACAAGTGCAAATATCAGTAGCAGCAGGATGTGTTGGAGTAAAAACAGTGACATGAATAATATAAATGTAAAGTACTTAGTGCAATTAGGGTTCACAGTGTCCATGTAAAGTGACTAGTGTCGTATGTATTGGGGGTGATGGGGGGGGGGGGGGGGGGGGGGGGGGATTAGTAGAAGTTCAGCAGTCTTATGACTTGGGGGATGAAGCTGTTGTTTGAACCTGGTTGTTCTGCATAGAGGGCAAGAGGTTCAAGAAGCACATGGTTACTTTTGGCATCTGGTCCTTTGTCCTAGGTATTGGTGTCTTGTAAGCCTGTGTGGGCTGGGCATGTTTTATTGTATGCATGACACAATAATGAACAATGATTAATTCCAGGGCTATAACAAATCCATACATTTCCAGCCTCTACTTGTGTGAGCAATTCTCTTTTCTGTGTTGGATTTCCAAGGAGAGGGACCGATATGCGTACAAAATCCACCTGCCAGAGACCGTGGAACAGCTGAGAAAGTTCAACTCCAGGAGAAAGCTCAAGGTTTGCCTCTGCACACACACACACACACACACACACACGCTGACATGCATGCCTTATCACGTTTGGCGACATGCGAGGCTTGTTGTCACGTTGACACCATCACCGACACGATCAGATAAGATCCATCTTCACAGTCGCGCATGTTGTCGTGTTTCAGGGGGCTGTTCTGGCTGCGGTGTCTAGTCACAAGTTTAATTCCTTCTACGGAGACCCCCCCGAGGAGCTGCACGACTTCTCCGAAGACCCCACCTCCTCAGGTACACCCAGACAAACACACCCTCCGGGTACGACCCAGGTCCTTAGGAAAATAGGAAATCAGAGTCAGCTTTATTCGCCAGGTAGGAGGACACATACGAGGAATTTTTCTTCGGAGCATCGTTGCTCCCAATGTGCTTACACACACAAAACAACCAAAACAAAAATATACACACTAATATATACACAATATATACACACTCTAAACAGAAACAATATAGAGGCATGAGTGCAAAAATAAAATTATTTAAATGTGGAGCATAGTGCAAAGGATACTGGGATAAATAGTACTGTGTATATTTTATATAACAGTATGAACAGTATGAACAGTTCTGAAATAGGAAATGAGAATGATGAATAAATAAAAAATAAGTGGAATAATAAGTGGAACCAGCAGACAGTGTTACTGGGTTATTGACCAGAATTGAAGTGTGTTTGTAGAGGGATGAGACGTCCTTTTCCTCTGAAGCGTCAAGTGAATTCAGCAGCTGTGAAGTAGACACTCCTTCAGCTGCTCGGCTTCCAGGAAGGCTGCTCACAAGTATCCTGGCTCATAGCGCCTCAGAGATCTCTCCTCTATCCTTCATCCTAGCTACTTGCTTCTAGGGGCAGGATTAGGAGCTTTGAGACAGCCTTCAAGAGGGAGAGCTAGAACATCTTCATTTTCAACGTCATTCCACTTGAGATTCAGCCTCTGACCGTTGTGGTCCTCTCATCTTTGACACACTTCTGCCCTCAAGATTCCTTCCTCTGATTGGTTCTGCTTTTGTCGGTCAGGCAGGCCCTCCAGAGAGAGGCTCTTGTTACCACAAGCCGACTTCATTCTAGCTGCTCTGACATGCACCACACACAGAAAGACATACACGCTTAAAAGGAAAACACAGCCTCATTCAACCTTCTTTCCGGTACATTTTCCTCTCATTGCTAAGGGGGTCCACTTATTAATCCAAGGTGCTGGAACACACACGCGCAATCCGAATTGTTCTGGCCCACTTTAACCCGTGCTAACAGCAGCACACACATTTCTGCTCCCCGTCTGTTCAACGAGATTTCCTTCCAACTGTTTTCAGCATTGATACTAACACCTGTGTCTATTAATTATTTTCTGTTTCTGTGTTTTTTCTGTTTCTATTAATGCCTCCCACGTGCTAGGACTGCTAGCAGCAGAACGTAGGTATCCGCTGGTTCTCCGCGTGTTGTGATGCGGGTTTCTTACTTTCTCTGTAACGTTTGGAGCTGTTCTGTCTTTCTGGTTTTTTAGTATTGTAGTATTTTGACATAAATGTTTACATCAGGAAATACACAGAGGGAGAAAGCTTCAGTGCATGCTCACCGCAAAGTTATTCACAGAACTCTAATGTTGTGTAAAATGTGTGTGTGTGTGTGTGTGTCTCTGTGCATGCGTGCGTGCATGTGTACGTGTGTGTGTGTGTGTGTGTGTACGTGTGTGTCTCTGTGTGTGTAGGTGTGGGTTGTCTTGGGTGTGTGTGTGTGTCTCTGTGCGTGCGTGAGCGTGTGCGTGTGTGTGTGTGTCTCTGTGCGGGTGTGTGTGTCTGTGTTGTGTGTATGTGTGTGTCTGTGTGTGTGTATATGTCTCTGGTGTTGTGTGTCTTCTGCGCGTGTGTGTGTGTGTCTGGGGTGTTGTGGTGTGTCTGTGGTTGGTGGTGTGTGTCTGTGTGTGTGTGTGTGTGTGGTGTGTATATGTCTGGTGTGTGTGTGTATATGTCTGTGTGTGTGTGCGTGTCTATGGGTCTGTGTGCGTGTGTGTGTGTGTGTGTGTGTGTGTCTGTGTGTGTGTGCGTGCGTGCGTGCGTGCGTGTCTGTGTGTGCGTGTGTTCGTTTTGCAGGGGCTGTGTCTCAGGTGTTGGACAGTCTAGAGGAGATCCACGCTCTGACCGACTGCAGTGAGAAGGATCTAGATTTCCTTCACAGTGTTTTCCAGGACCAGCATTTACACACACTGCTCGACGTAAGTGTCACACTGAAGCACGCTGGAAGAATTCCTCCTTATATGATTCACTAATCTTTATTTTATTATTACGGATATTCTGTTTTTCCTAATTAATGGAACGGAAGAAGGATTTGTTAGTAATGCAGTTCATACGGTAAAAGCTTTTTCAAAAAGCCTCCGTGAAGTTTCCAGGAGCACCAACTGCATTTTATTTTTTGGGAATTAAAGAAAAGAGTAACTGGGTTGTTATAGTGTTATAGTGCATTCCTTTCGACGCGGAATTCGAAATTTGCGAGTTCAAAATTGGACAACCTCACAGTACTCCGAGCTCAAAATCCAACATGGCCGCCCCGTGCACCAAAAGCAGCAAAAGCTGTAGAAACACACAGTTTATTAGCACACACACTCTAACTTCTATCTGGGGGCATGTTTGTATTCACAAAACACTGCGTAATGTGTTGTTAACTACTGGTCTTGTATAACAATGGGTAACCTGAAATCGGAGATTTTAAATTAATTCAAAAACTAATTAAAACAAGCATTTCCTTTCCCCGCTCTCCTTTGTCTCACTGTCACTCTATATATACACACACACGCACACACACACGCAACACACACACACTCTCACACACACACACACACACAATCTCACACACACACACTCTCACACACAAACACACACACACACAGCCCCGCCCTGAAAACAATACTGAAAACAATGAAAACAAGTGTTGCCAACTTAGCGACTTTGTCGCTAGATTTAGACTTTTTAGAACCCCGTACCGACTTGTTTTCCACAAAATCAACTTTTTTCTGTAGTAAAAATGTCGCCAGTGTTGTCCAGCAAGCACGCGAGGTATTTCTCTCCTGTGGTCGCCAAAACAGTCACCTCTCTCTGAATCTGTTTCGCGAGGAGCAAATTCCTGTACTGAATTTGTGATTATCTGGCTAAATATTTCTATTTCTTTCTATCTACCTTGCTGACACAACCACTAAGCTTTATGCAAATTGTTGCGTAATGACGTCACAAATATTCAAACGAGCCACAAACTACTTTCTAATCTGGGGGAAACGCTGTAGGGTTAGGGTTAGAGACACATGACAGCAGGAATAATGTTTGAAAATGGTCGTGACTGTTTGGTATGCGCAGTGCGCATGATGCAATTGTGTGAGCAGACTTGTGAGGTTTGTGCAGATGAGGAAGTGAGGCGAGGTTACGCTCAGAACAGACATCACACACCATCACAGCCGTGGACAGGTAATACATAGATGTGTTGCTTCAACTGCGTCTTCATTATAGTAGCGTTTATGAGATGGGGCAACGTCAGGCTGCTGATAAATAACATCACAGACATCTTCATTTCTGCACACATTAAACCTCTGTGTCAGTCTTTATTTTCGTTTAGAAGACTTTTTGCGTGCAGAAATATGTCTTCCCTCAGCGCTGGGACTTTTTTCCACTTTATTTTTAAGTTGTTAAGAACTTGTAAGGCCGCCATTGTAAATAAGAACAAGTGACAACATCACTTAGGGGAAGGGAACGAGGGCTAGGAGAAGGGAAGGAGGCAGGGAGAAGGGAAGGAGGGCTAGGGGAAGGGAATGAGGGTAAGGAGAAAGGAAGGAGGCAGGGAAAAGGGAAGGAGGGCTAGGAGAAGGGAAGGAGGCAGGGAGAAGGGAAGGAGGGCTAGGGAAGGGAAGGAGGCAGGGAGAAGGGAAGGAGGCAGGGAAAAGGGAAGGAGGGCTAGGAGAAGGGAAGAGGCAGGGAGAGGGGAGGAGGGCTAGGAGAGGAAGGAGGCAGGGAGGAGGGAAGGAGGGCTAGGAGAGGAGGAGCAGGGAGAAGGAAGGAGGGTAGAAGAAGGGAAGGAGGCAGGGAGAAGGGAAGGAGGGCTAGGGGAAGGGAAGGAGGCAGGGAGAAGGGAAGGAGGGCTAGGAGAAGGGAAGGAGGACTAGGGGAAGGAAAGGAGGGCTAGGGAGAAGGGAAGGAGGGTAAGGAGAAGGAAAGGAGGCAGGGAGAAGGGAAGGACGGTCAGGAGAAGGGAAGGAGGGTTAGGAGAAGGGAAGGAGGGTTAGGAGAAGGGAAGGAGGGCTAGGGGAAGGGAAGGAGGCAAGGAGAAGGGAAGGAAGGTTAGGAGAAGGGAAGGAGGCAAGGAGAAGGGAAGGAAGGTTAGGAGAAGGGAAGGAGGCAGGGAGAAGGGAAGGAGGGAAGGGAGAAGGGAAGGTGTGTGTGTGCGTGTGCGTGTGTGTGTGTTAAACTGCCGGTCACAGCAGCAGTCTGTTGTCCTGCAGCTCAACAACCACCATATTGGGTCAGTAAATCCCAGTTCCCAGCAGCCGGCAAGAGGAGCAAAACATCATTTTAGATTAGTGCTCAGTTTGTCTGACGCTGTGAGAGCATTTCGTTTTGTCTGTTATTATTCCCTTAATCCACTTTGTTTACTCTGTTCTCTCTGTCTGCGTCTCCGTCGGGTGTTAAACAGAAGATTTGTTGGCAAGACGGGAGAATTTGCAAGAACGTTATCCAATATTTGAGTCGTTCAGAGGCAAGAAACAAAGAAATGCAAGTCAGAAAATCTGAGGATTAATATAACAACCAATGGAAATGGCAATTAATGCAGTGTATGTTCTTATTCAATGGGATATTGATATTTCTCTTTCTCTCTGAGGCTTTTATACTAACGTTGCTGATAATGGGATTCACTTATCTGTCAACTTTTTCTCACTTTTTGGAAATTGGAAATAAAATGTGTTTCTGTGTGAGGGAGGAGAACTTACTGGACTCAAAGTACGATTTAGATTTTAGGATTGGTGTCCTCAAGGCGAGCTTTTCCTTTGGGTTTGATCTGTCAGCTGTGAAGTTGCATTCTGGGTAACGTTGGCGCCAGGTTTTGGTAAGAAAGAAGTGGAATCATACAGACAATACCTCTCTCAATAGTCAGTCACTTTCCTCACCCTCCTGTTCAAATTCGCTCTGGGATTCAAACTGTGGATTTTTCAGAGATAAGTCACTGTCGATGAGCTGGTGCAGATGTTCGCAACAACTGGCGCTTAAATCAGCGTCCCTCAGTTGA
Organism: Etheostoma spectabile; assembly: GCF_008692095.1. Lineage (NCBI taxonomy): Eukaryota > Metazoa > Chordata > Actinopteri > Perciformes > Percidae > Etheostoma > Etheostoma spectabile. Next base: position 19,946,172 of record NC_045743.1, on the reverse strand, counting down.
ATGACGAGGCCAACCTTCTTCTTTAACAAAGTAGTCTTAAGAGGCTGAAATTAACCCTCCTGTTGTCCTCGGGTCAAATTTGACCCCTTTTTTAAAAATGTCTACATCAGAAATATGGCATTTTTTAACCAAATTACCACCAAAGAAAGGGTGGATTCCATGCAAAGCTCTTTGCAAATACAATTAATCACTTTCTTTAAATTTCGGGTAAGAATTGAAATGGTTTCAAATCAGCATCCTGACCAAACTCAACATACGTTCCTCTGATCTTAACTATTAGTCAAAATAATTCAGAATTTCTGCTTTATTAACTCCAATATGAGGGATAATTCTATACAAATTAGGGTTATTGACCCTGGATTCCAAAAAGTGTAAAACTAGTGGTAGTAAGGTGGTGGTAGTGAAATAAAAAATATATGTAATGCGTTGAAAATTGTCCAAATATTACATGGAAGGTTCCATTTATTGCTTCTTGCAAGTTAAACAAAGGATCAGTTCACTACTAATTTTGTGTGTTTTATTTCCCTCCAAAAAGCTTTGACAAATGTCAAAAAAGGATGTCATTTTGTATAAATGAGGTTTCTTGACCATGAATTTGTGTTAGTGAAGTGTACAGTATACTGACATTAGTGTTAGAAAAATGAAGAAAATGGTGGAAAAAAAGCGCGAAAGTGATAAAAACGTTTTTTTTTTTATCTCAAACGCGTCAAAAAAGTGTTGAAAAAGTGTCCAAAAAAAATTCCATTTTCAGTTTTGACCTGGGAGGAAACTCAAGGGTTAAGGAAAAGAGATGTGTGTGTATGTGTGGCTGGAGGCCGAACAGGATAAAGTTGGTTGCAGGAGACAGGTGGATCTGCCTAGTGTGTGTGTGTGTGTGTGTGCGTGTGTGTGTGTGTGCGTGTGTGTGTAGCAGTGTCAGTGGGAGCCGGGGGCTGCAGATGTCTCCTTTTCAGCCTCCAATTCACACCCCTGCCCCGCTCCGAGAGGAGGGGCCAGTCGGAGAGGACAGAAGATCGCAGTGAAGGAACAATGGCTTCTATTGTCAGGCCTCAGTGCCATTCACCGAAAGCAGCCTCCACACCGCCGAACGACTCGGAGGAAACCAGAAATCCTGGAGACGCCGAGCGGACGGAGCCTCCTGGTTAGCAATAGAGTCTCGTACGCGCTGCGTTGCCTGCACTTTATATTTTTTTTACTTTTTTGACAAACCCACTTGCTGTCTCCTGGGTGAGTGTGTTTTCTTCCTGCTTCTCTTTCTGATGTGTTTGCAGGGAGAGTGTTTTGTCAAGCGATGCCTCGAGCTAATTTGTAGTCGGCCCGGCATCCCCCCCAGTGTGTGTTTTTGGTGTTTGACATGTATAATGAGGCGCTTTAGTCAAGTGCATTTGTATTTCTTTCCTCATGTGCAAGGAGGCTCCTTAGGCTCCTTAGGCTTCCTGGATAAACGGAGGCAGGGTGATAAGTTGCCCTTCAGGAACTGTCGGAATTCACTCGTCACTAATAGGAAATTAAGATATTGTTTCTCATCTGAAATTAAGAGCTGCTTGTTGTGGCTGTGATGCAAAAATGCTTGTGTCCAACGTTTAACCCTCATGTTGTCCTCGGGTCAAATCGACCCGTTTTCCTATATCAATGTTCTTTTTACCTACCCAAAATAACATGATTGAGTCCACACAACACTCTTTGGCAAGAACAAATCTCTACTTTCATGAATTTTGGGGCGTCTTATTCAATTTGATGGCATCTGAAAGAAAAAAATTGAAGTGTTTTTGAAATAGTATTGAGTAAAAGTTGACATATTCCAGTCTGTGATTATCCATCACCATACATTCCTTTAATTTTAGTCTGAATAATTCATAATTTCTGCTTTTCTAACTCATACAATAGGTATAATTTCCAATAAATGAGGTTCATTGACCATAAATTCCAAAAATAACTGTAAAACTAAAGTTAATAACTTAGTGTTACGTAGTGTTGAAAACGTCGGGAAGACAACACAAGGGTTAAACATTAATCTCTCACTGGTTACCCGCACTCAGATAAACACTTCCTCTCTCAATGTATACAGGATATTTTTAGAGTTTGTTCAGTTGCACGTTGCAGAATCTTTGAGGCCCTCTGACCTTGTTTTACTTTCTGAGGTCGGTGAACGCATGCCGCGCCGATGGAAATGTTTTTTCAACGTCTCTATTAATATTTCAGCGACAATACAGCACAGATAGGGGTTTGGACTGTGCTGGCATCGGCAGAATCTCCACTTTCTCTGCATCCGTTTTATGGCGACGTCACTCACAACACAAATTAAGAGACGGAGCTTCTGACTAGAGCCCGACCAATAAAGGATTTTTAAGGCCGATTTAAAAATCCAATATTCTGATATATCAGCCGATATATATTTAAAAAGAAAAAATCCAGAAACTCGTAACAAAACATAAACAGATTTCCCTAATAGTAGTTATTTGTAGTTATTTATGAGTTCTCACTAAAATAGTGTGATAATTTGTTTTATTGTCACAGCGGAACAGAGGAACATCAAAATATGTTAAAGTTCTGATAAATAAAATGTATAAAAATACAAACTTAAGATATGAAACTTAAAGTCCTTTGAACAAAAAAAAAAAAAAGACTGTTAGCAGGGACGTTGTAGAGCGTCTTCTGGTGGACAAGCTATGCAACACCAACGGTTGACCGTCCGTTTCTATTTTTTGAATATTCATTTGTCAGAATCATTAATTTGTCATTATAAATGATTCTGATGAATGAATACTGGCCATTATACAGTTAATGCCTATATCGGTAGCTCAGGAAATGCCTAATATCGGGCTTTACTTCTGACACTCATCATCTGCTTCTCTTTTTTGGTGGACTCGCGTGTCCGTCGTCCATTTTGTGAACCTTAGATTTTGGTGAACTCATTTCATGCACCAAAACACACATGGTCCACGTGAGATGTAGATAAACAGCTCCCTTTAACCATTCAGCTTTAGGACTACATTATTACTTTCCTCTAGGGCCTCACTTTCCAAAACGCTGAGTTTGTTCTGAACATTTTGATAATAAAACACATGGGCATCAGGTTATATGCCAGTTTCTCCCAGTTAAGACTTATAGTTAAAATAAAGGCCTATCTTCCTTCAAAAGACCTTGAAAAAGTCATCCATGCTTTTATCATCTCTTGGCTGGATTGTTGTAATTCTTTATACACGGGTCTACACCAGAAATCTTTAAACCGGCTCCAGCTAGTCCAAAACGCAGCTGCTCGCCTTTTAACTAAAACAAAACAACGTGAACACATAACGCCGGTCCTGGCCTCCCTCCACTGGCCACCTGTCCGTTACAGGATAGATTTTAAGATGTTAGTGCTTGTTTTTAAGGCCTTAAATGGTCTGGCGCCATCTTACCTGGCTGATCTCTTATGCCACCATTCTCCGGTCAGAACGCTGAGGTCGTCAAATCAGCTGCTCTTGGACGTCCCTAGATCAAAGCTAAAAAATAAGGGCGATAGAGCCTTTGCAGTGGGCGCCCCCACCCTATGGAACAACCTCCCCGTGCATATTAAAGCGGCACAGACCTTACAAACGTTTAAATCGCTGCTTAAGACGCACCTGTTTGCTGTAGCTTTTAACCCTCGTTAACCTGGATTCTGATGTTTTAAAGTGTTGTTAGTATCCCTGTGATGTATTTTGGTTGTAGTCATTTTTTACACTTGTCATTTATGTATTTGACATCGACCCTGTTCAGCACTTTGGTCAACTGTTGTTGCTTTTTAAATGTGCTCTAGAAATAAAATTGACATTGACATTGACAAATACCTTTCAAATGGGAAGTTAAGAAGATATGTAAAAACTGAGAAAATGCCCTCAAACCTCAGAGGGCTAACACTCAACGAAGGCAGAACGATGTTGACAACTCTCCCCTTGTGAAGACCTAGAGTGCTGTACATGTGTATGTATGCTCGGTGGCTGCAGACAGCACGTGGCACGCCACGCACTCGCTGGGACACTAAGTACGACTCAGCCCTCAGGCTGTCTGCTTTACTTTAGGAGTCTTATAAGGATCTCCTGAGGAGGGTGTTGGGTTTGTCTCTCTAAAAGTTTGGTCATGAAGAGAGATGCAGATGCACACATGAGACATGAGATGCGTCGTCATTCCCGGGACCTCTTTGTTTTCTTCTGGCCGTGTCAGATTTTCACAGCAGGGAGCGATGCAACACCCTCCGCCTTCGAACAGAAATCTCTTTTAGTTCTGTTGGCCGGATCTCGTGTGTCTACGTCTGGACGGGCTGTTTCTAGAGTTACACAAATGGATCACTTTACAGAAATATACCGCGTGCTTTATTGCTGATTCATTGCATTAGCTGATGGTCTTGAATGACTTGTTTTCCGCTGTAGCGAAGCCGTAATGGAAACCACACTCGTCATCCATGTTGGAATTTTTCTTTGAAATAGCATTAACAACGCAGATTTAGTTTGAAAATCTTTTTTCATGTCAAATAAAAAAGCGGCGTCGTTGCCAGGCACCATGACATGTCGACACGTCTACACAGGGACGATCTAGAGCTCAAGTGTCAAATCATTATAGGAGTTACCCCAGGACACTTTACAGGTAGAGTAGTACTAGACCACAATTATAGTCACAGTAAAGATGATAGAACTATGTAGTAGTAGCAGGGTCCATCGAGCAGGACCACGGTCCAGGTGCAACCGCAATCCAAGATTTGGAAACATTCTACAATCATTCCTGTAAGAACCCCAAGGTCTTAAATGACTTTCGACCTGTAGCTCACACCTCATTGGTGATGAAGACTTTCGACAGGTTGGGGGACTGAAGCAGGTGGAGGAACAGTTAGACCCTCTCCAGTCCAGAGGTGTTGAGGATGCAAAACTTACATTGTTAAATTCCCATTAACAACATCTGGAATCCTCAAAAACTCATGCTGGGCTCCTTTTTATCAACTTCTCTTCAGCATTCGATACCTTTCAGCAGATGATACTGCTTTAGTGATTTTTTTGGAACGATCATGAAGAGCGGTCATTTAGTTGAGGATTTTCTAGCGTGTTGTGGAAAATTCTGTGTTTCTTGTCGTGGAAGTTTCTGTACAGCACGAGAGGAATTGTTTCGGAGAGTGAGACTCGTTGAAACAAAATAAAGACACAGCTGTGCAACTGAGTCGAGGTTTAGATTTCGGTGAGATTGAATTATTCCCTGCAGAGCATAACCAAGTGGGAAGACAGTTTTCACAGAGTTAACACGGTGACACTGTGACAACGCCTTGCAAAATTAAAACCGCAGCGTCCCCGTCTTATAAAATGACCTGTTTTGCAAAATAAATCTAATCTTACAGACAAGTCGGATCCTCTTCTTGACCCTGGACTTGCTTTGATAAACGCAGCACTGAACAAATGTCTCCTTCAGACTCCATGGGATTGTCCTTGGAGAAAAAATGGCGAGACTAAGAGTCTCTCCTTCAGGGAGGACGCACAGGGAAGGGGTTTTAAAAGTCACCTGTAAAGCATTGTGAATAATAATAATAATAATAATAATAATACATGCATATTATAGAAGGATAAATGAAATCGTGCTTAAATGTAATTTTCCCATTTTCCCATCAACGTTTCCAAGACTAAGGATATGGTTATTGATTTCCGTAGATCACAGCACAATGTTTCGCAAACTGTTATTCAGAACGTGACTGCTGAGACGGTAGATGAATATAAATATTTAGGTACCATCATTGACAGCAAATTATCCTCTGAGAGCAACACAGATGCTAACTGTGAAAAGGCAGAGACAAAAACAGAGACTTTTCTGAAGGAAAAGGAAATCATTCCGCGTGTGCAGGACTTTGATGTCTTTATTTTTCCGGTGTTTTGGTCCTAATGAGTCCTGACATTTTGTGCAGTGGTCTTTCAATGACCAACAAGCATAAGCTAACAAAGCTAATAAATGTAGCGTCTAAGGTGGTTGGGGTACATCAACCTCAGCGACAGCATATTCGGGTCGGGGGGAAGGCTAGTGGGGGGAATTTAATCTGCTATCCTCAGGTTGCGTTTTAGGCTACCTGTGTTGAACTGCAGTACCTATATGTAGAGCTTCCTATATATGAACTAGACGTGCCAGGGATTCTTTTATTCCTGTAGCTATTAGGATCCTGATTTCACTGGGGTGACGTCTTACGAAATCTTCTATAGTATATGTTCATTTATTAATTTATTCCTGTCTTTGTTCATTATGACATACTGACCTGGGTACTGTCCGAATGGATCCTGTCATTGGTTTTCCGGGAAGGAGTCTCTCCAGTGATGTGCTGATGTGTGTCCTTTGTTGTGTTTACAACGGCGTTGGCATCTGGTGGAGTATGTTTGTAGGTTTTAGATATCCTGCTGCACGCTAAATTTCCTTTTTTTTTTTAAGGGTAAATAAATTTGCGGCGTCACGCGAACAATCACCGATGTGGACTGTCGTGGATATAGACTAGTGTCGGTGTCGCCATAAGGTCTCTGTTTACAGACGATGAGACGGCAACACAACCCTGCGGGTTCCAAACCAAAACGGGTCAGAAGCAAAAGATAGTAGTTTTTTAAACCAAAAACGTAGCAATTTAAATGTAGCCTGAGATGAGATGCTCCCGGTGTGGTAAGACGCAGGTACGGCAGAAACACAGCGCCTGGTGGAATTCAGGGCTCCCACTCGAGGTACTGGGAGATAATGTCTTTAGACCGTGGAGACATGCAGATCATAAAGATCTTTAGAGATTAATGTTTGTTTATCCATCACATGCTTTGTGATGAAGTCGACATCATGTGTGCTGCTGAGGGAAAAACAGAAGAGTGTTGGTTCTCAGGGTTCATTGAACTGTCCGGTACAGACTCTGGGTGCGTTTTATGTAATTTACAGCAGGTTAAAATGAGTCCACTAGACAACTTGTTCATCCAACTATCAAATGCTTGTGTGTTTTAATATGATAATAGTTGTTTTGGATCACCTTTGGTTCAGACAACAAACAGTCGCCCTCTGCCTTGGTTGGAGCACACAGCTGCTGTCTGTTTATACTAGTTTTCAGGGCCATTTTATCTACCAAAACATAAAATCTTTTAAATACACCCACATGCTCCTCGCCTCTGACTAGGCCCATACAAGCCGGTGTAGTCAGCGTGCGGTTTATTAGTCAGCTGGGAGTTTTCTAAACAGAGCACTTGTGTCTGTCCTCCTTCAATCAGAGAGACGAGAAAACAGTTCCTTCTTGTTACCAGCGAAACGTCGAGAAGAAAAAGAACAAAACAGAATAAGTAATACTGACGCTCTGAAGCCAAAACTAAATCAAGAGACACAGAGAGAGAGAGAGAGAGAGAGAGAGAGAGAGGGAACTGAGGATAAGTGGGATGAATAAGGATAACTGCTTTGTTTTGAACCAATTTCACTTTAAGAATACCAACAATTTAACCAGATTATGTCCCCACACACACAGATAGCGGTGGTTCCTGCCACATAATACAGTTTGCTTTAAACAAGGTCCTTTAAACTTTGAGTGATGGAAATGAAGGAAGATGCTGCTGATTGTGAGATCTTCTGAGCTAGAAAACAAATTTGCATTGCAAAAAGTGCTTTATAACTGGGGCTGTAATGATATGCATTATGAAACGGAAATCGCGACATTCAGATCCACAAACCTGTGTTGCGGAATGACACACTCTCCTTCCAACTCGGAGTTATCCTTCTTGTCCAGATCCAATGCTACCACATCTGGAAATTACTCTTAATATTAAGTCCTTTTAGTGCCATATCCACGTTTTATCTGGTATAGTTAGCTTACTGTAAAGACGGCTACGAGCAAGGGTGTAACGTTACAAATGGCCGCACAACAGCAAATCACACGACCGCAAATCACACGACAGCAAATCACACGACTGCAAATCACACGACAGCAAATCACAAAACACTGCCAATCACACGGAACTGCAATCAAACGGACAGAAGAAACCGAAAAAAAAAAGAAAAAAAAAAACCACAATCACACGACCGCAAATCACACGACGCAAATCACACGACTGCAAATCGCATGACAGCAAATCGCATGACCGCAAATCACACGACAGCAAATCACACGACTGCAAATCGCACGACAGCAAATCACACGACCGCAAATCACACGACAGCAAATCACACGACAGCAAATCACACGACAGCAAATCACACGACAGCAAATCACACGACTTCAAATCACACGACTTCAAATCACACGACCGCAAATCACACGACCGCAAATCACACGACCGCAAATCACACGACCGCAAATCACACGAGCAAATCACACATCACAACAGCAAATCACACATCACAACAGCAAATCACACAACAACAAATCACACAACAACAAATCACACAACAACAAATCACACAACAACAAATCACACATCACAGCAGCAAATCACACAACAGCAAATCACACATCACAGCAGCAAATGTATTGTGGGATTTGAAAACTAACCCTATCACCTCAATTAATCTCCACCATAATCTCCTCCACATTCCTGCAGATCTGGCTTATCAGCCTTCTCCTCATGTCACGTATTAGTATTTACCCAGTCAGCTCACTACTCAAGACACTAAACTGGCTTTGGATTCTGCTACCTACTTGTCCCGGTACAAATGAAAATTCAATTCATAGCTAGTGTATTTCTTCATCTCTTTAAAAAGTGTGTTGTGTTGTACTAGTGTAGAAACCCATACTTACATTTTACAAAGGCCTAAATGTATCAATAATCATGGAAAAACAATCATAACTCATCCGACAAACGTGTTCATCGATCACGTTGACTCATTGATCGATTGACTAACTGTTTAACGGATGTTTATCTTTTGTTTCAGCTCTACGATAAGATCAACACCAAGTCCTCCCCACAGATCAGGAACCCCCCCAGTGATGCCGTGCAGAGAGCCAAAGAGGTGAACAGACACACACACATGATCGCCCACTAACCATTACACACACGTCAGCTTTAACACGAGCATATGTGCCCTCCTTGTTTGTCCCGTTCTTCTCTGCGTGATGGGTGTGATGATGTATTTAACACGCTGTGTAGATAACAGATTCACTTGCCGCTGGCTTTTCTCTTTGAGCTCACACTTCTGTCTGTCTGGGGCTGCATTAATCCCTCCAGCCTCTCGCTCACTAAAGCTCTAACTCGTCATTCTGCTCACCTCTCTGTTCACGGAACGAAGCTGGTCTCAGTGGGACGTTGGTCTGGGCACAACTGGGTGGGTCTCGGGTAGCCTCAGCAAAATTGGAAATACTTGGGGAGAAACTTCAGATCCTTCTTTCTTTTTTTTTTCCACTGCCGGACAGAAGACAAAACATTACCAGACCGGCAAAAATCAAATTAACAGAGCAGCAAAAATGTAACAAAACAAACAACGAATATGTTAATTTTCACGTGTGCGCGTTGATTTGTTCACACAGTCGGTTGAAATTAAAGTGCAGCATCCATCCATCCATCTTTATCCGCTTATCCGGTATCGGGTCGCAGGGGCAGCAGCTCCATTAGGGGACCCCTAACTTCCCTTTCTCGAGCCGCATCAACCAGTTCCGACTGGGGGATCCTGAGGCGTTCCCAGGCCAAGTTGGAGATATAATCTCTCCACCTAGTCCTGAAACTTCCCTGAGGCCTCCTCCCAGTTGGACGTCCCTCCACCTAGTCCTTGGTCTTCCACGAGGCCTCCTCCCAGCTGGACGTCCCTCCACCTAGTCCTGGGTCCCCCAGAGGCCTCCTCCCAGCTGGACGTCCCTCCACCTAGTCCTGGGTCTTCCCCGATGCACTCTCTACCCCAGACTGTATTTCCCTCCAACCTAGGTCCTGAAGGTCTTCCCCAAGGCCTCCTCCAAAACTGGACGTCCCTCCACCTGTCCTGTGAGTCCCTGATCTCCTGTCCAGCACTGACGTCCCTCCACTTAGGTCCTAGGAATTATCCCCGGGCCAATTCCATCCCACCATATGACGTTCCCAAAAGGAGGAAACAAGGGAAGCACTGTAGATGGACACGAGAATGCAAATTAGAAGGCGAGAGAAGGCAGAAGAGAAAACCAACAGAGGGGAGACCACCTGGTTTGTCTTCCCCGAGGCGTAATCCCAGCTGGACGTCCCACCACCTAGTCCTGGGTCTTCCCCGAGTACTAATCCCAGCTTTACGTCCTCCCCTTATCCTGTTGTCTTCCCCGAGGCCTCCTCCCACTGGACGTCCTTCCGCCTATCCCCTGTTCTTCCCCCTATTTCCACTCCTCCCAGCATGACGTCCCTCCCCCTATTCCTGTGTCCTTCCCCTATGCCTCCTCCCATCTTTACTATTCCTGGAACACCTCCCTAGGGAGATTGTTTCAAATAACCTAAAATCCAAATCTAAGCATCCGAATGTTTACATTAAACGTTAAAAATAATACATTTTGTCTGCACTCATGTTGAAACACTCCTTCAACCATGCAGAGTTTTACGGTAGCACTAGTCCAATAAACCTCACTCGCATGCGCTCAGATTCTGCCCAATCAGACGATGCCTAACGCTAAGGGCTCTCTGTCTGATTGGCCAGAGAGTTGACGGTTGGGCGCGTACCAGACAAAATATCGCCTACATATGTTACTGCTATATATTGCTTGTAGGGTATAAAGTGGAGTGGTGGAATTTAATTAAGTAAAATTTATTTCAGTACTGTTCTTAACTCCAAATGTTGAGGTACTTGTACTTTACTTGAGTCTTCTCTTTTCATGCCACTTTCTACTTCTACGCTACATCTTAAAGAGAAATATTGTACTTTTTACTCCATTAATTAAGTATGACAGTACTTAAGTAACATTTTCAATGCAGGACTTTTTACACTCTAGTATTAGTACTTTTACTTAAGTAAATGTACTTGGAGGAGGCGACACGAACATGTAAACTCCACAAGACTAAGGGTGCTCCGATTGATTGGTTACTAATTATCGGCCGATAAAGGCTATTAAGACTATTAAAGACTATTAAAATTAATATATGATAAATATATGACATGATAACTAGAAGGCTTCAAAAAGACCCGGGGATCGGTATCAACCAGTACTGCTTAAGGGATTGGTGATCGGCCCCAAAAATCTTGATTGAAGCACCCTTACACAAGACCTTTATGCAGTTTGGTTTACCGCTCCACTGAGATGATATTGCCTCTAAAGAAAAGAGAGCGAGAGAGATTGAACTATTCAATTATTTATGTTGCGTTATAAAGTCCTCAGCGAGCTTCCTCACAAACTCCCGTGACCTCTCGACGTTTGTTTGTTCATGATCCAACTCCCCGAGACTCGGGCTCATTGTCGGAGCAGCAGCCCAGCGGCCTGTTTAATAAAGATCTCCCGCTTCTGGGTTTGACCTTCCTCATTAGAGAGACACACACACACACACGCACACACACACCCCCTAACACTGTGTTAGCAGACTGGTTTTTGCTTTCTTCACAGAGAGTTGCATTATGGTCTCCAGGGTCAGACCCCCGGCACGAATGAATTCACAAACACACAGTTAGTTTGGGTTCATGTGTTTACCTCTCAGCGTAACATTCTCTGGACCTGGTGCTTAACAAGAAGAGTGAAAGATGTGTCAAAGTGTGTGTGTGTGCGTGTGTGTGCATGTGCGCGCGGCTACACAGATTGCTGCCGTATTTGCGTTGTGTGCTTTGTTGAGAGGAGCAATTAAAAAGCCTGAGCAGTTAGGGAGTGGGTGAGGGCTGGCGTCTTAAATCCAAGCGCTGTTAAGATGGAGAAAGCCATTTAATGGGAGCGGAGCTCGGTTTTATGTGTTTTTTGTTGGTGTCAAAGAGACCCGGCTAATTAACACGGCTCTGGTTCCCAGTGTCCAAGAAGTCGGCTTATATCATTACAGAGTCTGGTTTGCATTTTCCTACTAAAATTAGTTTTAGATCTGTCCAACAGATGCTACACTGTCTGTGTGGGTGGGATTTCTTCTGTCTTTCATTAGTTTTCTGACAGACACGTCGTCATTACAAACACACTAAACTCTGCTTTTAACCAGGCTTTTTAAAGCATCTCGGTCTGTCCTGGCCAGACTAAGGCTACGTTCAGACTTGTTTCTTAAATCTGATCTTTAAAGGTCCCATGGCATTAAAATGTCACTTAATGAGGTTTTTTAACATTAATATGAGTTCCCCCAGCCTGCC
>NC_045743.1:19924576-19933967 GCF_008692095.1 Etheostoma spectabile | reverse complement strand
GTCCCCCAGTAGCTAGAAATGGTGATAGGTGCAAACCGAGCCCTGGGTATCCTGCTCCGCCTTTGAGAAAATAAAAGTTCAGATGGGCCAATCTGGAATCTTGCTCCTTAAAAGGTCATAAGGTTACCTCCCCTTTCTCTGCTTTGCCCACCTAGAGAATTTGGCCCATGAGAGAGAGACATCACGGCTTTCAAACGAGCAAAGTGGCAGTTGGTCAAGGCCTAACCCCCAACTTCCACCTTGCCCCCCCCCCCCTTTCAAAAGCTACAGACTCAGAAATGGCACATACTAGAAAAGCTCATTGTGGGACTAGCTCTAGTGGCTGTAATTCTGCCACCAAGGCTGAATTTTGGAAAGAGACTTCAGATACAGTATTAGGGACCCACTAGGTCTGTATAAGAGACTTCAATACAATATTAGGGGTCCACCTAAGGCTATATAAAGAGACTTCATACAGTATTAGGGGACCACTAAGGTCTATATAAAAGAGACTTCAGATACGTATTAGGGGATCACTAAGGCCTATATAAAGAGACTCACATACAGTATTAGGGGCCACTAAGGTCTATATAAAAGATACTTCAGATACATTATAGGGGACCACAAGGTCTGTATAAAAGAGACTTCAGATTACAGTATTAGGGGACCACTAAGGTCTATATAAAAGAGACTTCAGATACAGTATTAGGGGACCACTAAGGTCTATATGAAAGAGACTTCAGTGACACCATCAGCTGGTTTGAGTCGAGCTGAGACGGGCCGGTTTAGACCGCTGCAACATTTAACCGACCTGACATCAACATCCTGGACAACTTTTCTCCACGCAGCAGCCTTTCTGTTTGTATCTCTATAGCCTTCAGAATCGGACATTTGGGCACTGACAGAATTAATCGTTGTAGTCTCTCCGCCATTTCTTTCCTTCCTTTCGCTTCAAACGCTTTCAACGGTGTAGTACGACGTCCACTGGGGGCTTAGTGTGTATTACGGAGCTGATTTCAAGTGCCAGTGTAAAGGCTACGTTACATTAAATTAGGGCTGCAGCTAAAGATTATTTCCTTGATTAGTTGAAAATGGTGAGAAATGTGGATAAGTGTTTCCCTAACAAAGCTCAAGATAACATCCCCAAATGTCTTGCTTTGTCCCCAACTCAAAGATATTCAGTTTACTGTCACAGAGGAGAGAAGAAACTAGAAAATATTCACATTTAAGAAGCTGCAATCAGATCATTTTTACTATCAGATCTAGTCTGAAAGTAAAAATGTTTGATATGGTTAGGGTTTGAATCACTACACACGCCCATTGGTGTACAGTTTGAACTCAAATTAGCTCATCATTTAATCTTGGTTGTTCCTTCATGGACAACCCTCCCTTACCCCTTCCCTCCCCTCCTCTCCTCTCCTCCTCTGCTTTACTTCTGTCTCTACTGATTCACTGGCTGACAATGAAACGCTTTGAACCAATCAGACCGCAGCTTCCAGCGGACTCTTGTGGGTTTATTCCCCCACTGCCGAGCTTGCAATAAGGTGCTTCAAACCTCACCACAGCTTTGTTCCGACTGCACTAATCCCTCCACTCTTCCCCTCCAAACTTATCAGCTGGATAAGTTCTGTCAGCTCATCTTTCTCGGGAGGGGAGTTACCTGCTTAGGCTGTAGATACTAATCTCATAAACTCCCAGCGCATTCACACAGGCCGGCATCGACTAAAGACTGTCATCTCTGAACGGGGCGGTCAGCAGCTTGTTTAATCTTCTTCCTGTGTCTTCCTCCACTTAAGAGTTCCTCCCAAGACGAAGCAAGTGGCGCTTTGAAACATCTGGAATATGTAAGCCCTCAACACAGCACCGTGGTGCAACGTTCACCATATTTATATGCTACGAGTAGAGCAGAAGGCAGAACTGGAGGTGGTTTTGGACTGAGGGGGAGTGAAGATGTGGATAGGAGCCATGTGTTTCTTTCTTAAAGGACAATTCCGCCGCAAAATTAACCTAGGGGTTAATAACGCATGGATACAGAGTCAACCGTCCTCTGGGATATGTTTTCATGCTAATCCAATGGGACCAGTTTAGCTATGTCTACACCACTAACAAGGCTCAAAGTAGCGCACTTCCACGGCAGCATAATGAGGGTCCCTATGTGTAAAGTCAAGCATTGAGAACTTTGTAGGTGAAGAGAAAGTCCGATTTGAGGCGCGCATGCGTCACTTTGCGACAAATAGCATGTAAAATGCTAACAAGAGACTTCTGTAATGTCAGTACAGTAAAAATGAAGCTGCTGGCTACAAGTTAGCATCAAACACAACAAAGGCTGTCAGTTGAATGGCGTTTTAAGCTAACGTTAGCAATCAAACAATCATAGATGGCTAAAACGTTTCTGAAATGATTCCCATCTTCCATTATTCTTTGTAATGAGAAAAGTTTATTTTTTCATTGATTTCACAAATTTCAGTATGACGCGTTATGTCGAATACCGTTTTTAAATCTGAGCATGCAAAAACAGTACTGTTCGCGTATACAGGGAAAACAGTTACGACCAGTCGAACCACGAACGCCGTGTAACCAGTAACATAGCTCAAGCACGGAATTGTCCTTTAAGATAAACAAACATTGATGTACTTACAATAATTCATACACAGAACATCTGGCATTTGAAAAACACAACAGAATTAACGATACAACAGGGTCATGGAGGAGAAAGAAGAAAACTTGTGAACTATCTCAGAAACAAACTGCAAGCTCTATTTTAAAGCTACTCCAATATGATTGGCTGATGCCGCAACAACAGCAATATACCGGACCTTTTTCTTATGCAATCAGGATAAAGGAACATATTTATGCCATAAAAAAATTATAAATAAATGGTTAAAAAAACAAAATAACAACAAGGTACCCACTGAAACATGGAACATTTCTGGAATAAGTCAAATCTTTTTTGAAAAAGCTGTGGAATATTCGAAATTAATGCTTTAGTGCGTAACAATTTTATAATAAAGAACGTCCGTTCCATTCAAGCCGTTGCCAAATGAGTTGCTACAAAGCTAATTAAGACTATCAGCTCCACACAACTCTCTCTGTATCTCTCAGCGTGACTATGTTCAGAAGATTGTGGCGTCCGGCGACTTTCCCGGGTGAAGATAATGACCTCTTCTGAAAAGTCCATCATATTGTTTTAATCCTCCGTGTCCTCCTTGGCTACTAGCAACTGTGTGGAGGAGGAGTGGGGACGGTGCGCCGACAGTGTTGTTGCCATTACTTCCTCATATAGCTCAAGCCTGTCCTACAGTGATTGTAGCTAAAGCTAAGTAGCAGCAAGATGCCTCCTTTCTCCGTAGAAGACTACTACAAACTCCTTCAGAAGATTGCACTTCTGGAAACCAAGGTTCCCTTCTAGAAGTGAACGTGAATTAACGGATCTTGTGAAATGCACCACTTACCATGGACCCATAACGTGACAGAAATGCTACCACACGGCTAATTAGCACCACAAGACTACAAAGAAACAGGAGGTGGAACTGGTATAAACACAAGTGGCGGTCCTCCCTGGAACTTGTCTGGTGCGAAGCCTAAGAGTAAATCATTTTCCTGGGAAATGGGAGCCGACTACGCGGGCCCCAGCGCCCTGACATTTGTGATATGACCGGCTGGCCTGCATTATCATCTGGCAGAGCGCCTCTTCAACCCCTGTACCTAGTAGACACAGCCTTGGACAGCTGCAAAAGGGAAAATAAGCCAACAATGCCCCCCCCCAACCTGGTGTGCAACTGGATAACAGATTTGCTCCTCTGCTGCAAGACGCTGGACGTCTCTGATGACCGGGACTGCTGTCCATCACCACACAGCAGGTAAGGACTGAGAGCAATTCAAAAAGTAAAAAGCAACAACTGGGCCTCAAACCTGATTGTGGGTGACTCTGCTGTAAAAGATTTAAAAAACAGTAAAAACCACCAAATACTATGTTTTCCCAAAGACATGGTGTCTGACTTGACCCAAAAATCCCAGATATCGTGGCAGCACACCCAACGGTGAGAACATTTTTCTGCATTAGGGTCAAATGATGTTGTAAGCAACAGTCTGAATTGCTGAAACTGGACTTTAGGGAACTGCTTGACACAGTCACCCCCCTAAGCGCAAATGTTTTTCAGTGGTCCTATACCGTCAGTCAGAAGAGGGATGAGAGATTCAGCCGACTGTTGGGACTAACAAATGGCTTTCAACTGAAGTACCTTCCACTCTCTGAAGTTCATTGACAATTTAACACTTTCTGGGAGCGCCAGACATCTTTTTAAAGCAGATAGACTTTCCCTTAACAACCAGGAGTAAAGCTGTTCACCTCAATCTGCTTTACTTCTGCGCTACACTCTGCTCCCTCTCCAAGGTCACAAAACAAAAGAAACACAACAGTGCGGCAGTGATCCCCACAGCCCCCGCCTGTGCAAAGATTTGACCATGGGAGACCAGAGAGCAGAGACACGAAACCTCCACTCCCCTCTTCACCCGTCCAGCACCCCTCAAACCTTCCCAACCCCGAACCTTCTGAGGATTCATCGCTGTCTCTACTGATGTCTCCACACACCCTTTCCCTTATTTCCCCATCAATTATGCACCCTTCCTACCCCATGCTCAACCCGGGCAAAAGTAAAACGCCAAGCACCACACCAGATGTCAGAACTCTTCCCCCCAGACTGATAGGACGCTGTGTGCAAAATCTGGCAAGCCCTATCGATATGTGCCGGGCCTTGGCTGCAGGACTAGTGATACAATGACTCTTTTCAAGACAAGCCGGGCCCTGTATTCATTCTTCCTCAATTTCTGTTTGTGATAGGTAATAGGAAAAGAATGGTGTAGCACTTAACTGCAAACTTAGCAATTTAGCCTCCTTCCTCGTCATACAGCCTGTCCCAAAAAATGAAAACACACTAACACTACCTTACTAAACGTCAGGTCTTTGGCAGGAAAATCATTTTAATCATGTTTATTACTAAGCACAATCTATTTTATGTTTTAACTGAAACCGGGTTAGACCATAATAACAGCGCTGCTGTTCTCATCGAGTCAGCTCCCCCAACTTCAGTTTTATGAGTGAGAATAGAGTGATAAGAAAGGAGGTGGAGTCGCCATTTTGTTTAATGACTCATTCCACTGTACCAAATATGTTATGGAAATTTTGTTTCTTTTGAATATGTTGCTCTTCAATTAAGATCTTCCCCTCAAGCGTGTTTTCTAAATATCTACAGGCCACCTAAATATTGTGCAACCTTCATTGATGACTTCACGAACTGCTGTCTATTATCGCATTAACTTTGATTGTGTAATCATTGCGGTGATTTTACATTCATGTTGACAGCCCCCCAGGACAGGGGACAAAGAGCTGTGTTGTGTTTTGAGAACTATGGACTGACTCAGCATGTGACGGAGCCCACCCACAATAAGGGGCACACTCTGGACTTGATTCTCTCCAAAGGTCGAGACATTTCCAAGGTTGTGGTGACTGAGTTGCTCTCTCAGATCATTCCTGTGTTTCCTTTAACGGCACTATCTCTGTGCCCAAAAGTGTCCACAAAGATAATCAGAAAACGGTATATCACTGAAAACACCAGTGACACATTTATCACTTTTCTCCTCCACACCAGCCTCTCTGGGCTTATCAGTCGTGAGCTTGTAGATAATTTCAACTGTAAATCACAAATGTTATTGATGCCATTGCTCCCACTAAGGTCAAAGTTGTATCTGGTAAGAAAAGACTCCATGGAGAATGTCCTACTGGTGAGAACAAAAAAAGAGTGTAGGAAAGCTGAACGAAGGTGGCGAAAAACAAATCTCCTGGTCCATTATAACCCTATAAAGAGAACTTCGCATTTATATTTGGAACTGAGGAATGCAAGAAGGTCCTTTTCTCTGATATTATCTCTAGAAACAATAATAATTCCCGTGTTTGTTTGCTACTGTTGATGGTTAACAAACCTCCAGTACCAGTAGCATCTGAACTTTTATCTACCAGGCCTGCATGACTTTGCCCCCTTCTTCAAAGACAAATTCAAAAGATTAGACAAACAGTCAGTGCCTCCATATCAAGTCCAGATATGTGTTGTCACAGTGTTAGCAAAATAGTTCCAATATGACAAATTTCACACGATCAACCATACAAACCTGGAGGACATATTCAACATCTGAAAACCTCGACCTGTTGCCTTGATGTTCTACCAACGGGACTTTTCAAAAATGTTTCCAATTGTTTTGACTTCTGATCTTCTACAGATTGTGAACACATCTCTTCTTTCAGTATCTTTCCACAGGCCCTGAAACTGCAGTAATCAAGCCACTCTTAAAAAAGAACAACCTAGACAAGTCACTAATGAGCACCTATGGCCATATCAACCTTCCGTTTTTAAGTAAATCATTGAAAAAGTAGTCTTTCAACACTCAACCATTTCTTGTCACTAGCAACAGTTTTGATACCTTTCAGTCGGTTTCCGACACACCACAGCACTGAAACGCTCTTGTCAAAGTCTTTAATGACATCCACCTTACACAGATAATGCAAAATTTCAATCTTAGTATTACTTGATCTCAGTGCTGCATTTGACACGTGCCACGATATACTACTAGACCGTTGGAAAACTGCGTTGGCCTTTCTGGCTCAGTACTAAACTGGTTTTGAATCCTACCTAAAAATAGGGATTACTTTGTGTCTATAGGTAATTATGCATCTGAGCGTACAAATATGACGTGCGGAGTTCCGCAAGGCTCCATTCTGGGCCTCTTCTGTTTAACATCTACATGCTCCACTGGCTCAGATTATGGAGAAAACAAAATAAGTTACCATAGTTATGCGGACGACACCAATTTACATAACCTTATCCCAGGGGACTATAGTCCAATACAAAAACTGACTAAGTGCATCGAACAAATTAACGGCTGGATGTGCCAGAACTTTCTGAAATTAAATGAAGGAAAACTGAGGTGGTTGTTTTTGGAGCAAGAGAGGAACGATTTAAAAGTCTGCGCTCACTTCAAACAACAATTTAACAAACAACCAAAGCAGAAATCTTGGTGTAGTCATGGACTCCAGACCTGAACTTTAACAGCCACATTAAGACAATTACAGTCAGCCTACTATCACCTTAAGAATATATCAGGTTAAAGGACTTATGTGTCAACGATTTGGAAAAACTTGTCCATGCCTTTATCTTCAGTAGACTTACTACTGTAACGGGGTCTTTACAGGTCTCCCTAAAAACAATCAGACAGCTGCAGCTGATTCAGAACGCTGCTGCTCGAGTCCTCACTAAGACCAAGAGACTGGATCACATCACTCCAGTTCTGAAGTCTTTACACTGGCTTCCTGTGTCTCAAGAATTGATTTCAAAGTACTCTTGCTAGTTTATAAATCACTTAACGGTTTAGGTCCAAAATATATTGCTGATCTGCTACTACACTATAACCACCCAGACCTCTCAGTCATCTGGGACAGGTCTGCTTTCTGTCCCCAGAGTCAGAACTAAACAGGGTGAAGCAGCTTTCAGTTTCTATGCTCCTCATATCTGGAATAAACTCCCAGAACCTGAGATCCGCTGCTACTCAGTTCTTTTAAATCAGGCTGAAGACCTTTCTATTTGATGCTGCCTTTCTTTAAATGACTAATCATTTCTTTAAATTTCTTATGCTGCACTGTAAATTTTATTCTTGTGTTTTATGTTTCTCTTGTTTTTAACTGTCTATTCATGTGTTTTACCGGTTTTTATGCTTGTGATTTTTAACTGTTTTTACTTGTGTTTTTCTGTTCAACTGATTTTGTGTAAAGCACTTTGAATTGCCTTGTTGCTGAAATGTGCTATACAAATAAAGCTGCCTTGCCTTGCCTTGCCTCATGGGGGTGACAGAAACTACGCACGATAGCTTTAATTGTCAGAGTAATCTGTGGAAAACCTACCTAACATAGTCTCACACAGCCAGCTCTATGGTCACAGTGCTGTGGAGTAAGGTCTGGCCTAGCCACAGATGCATTCTGGGATAGGAGGGTTGTTTGCTTTTCTATAAATCAATCACAATGGTCTTGGGCGGGGCTGAGATCCAGACAAATACTAGTTCTGGTGGAACATTTGCACCCCGCTAAAGAACATGCCGACTTTTTTTTTTAAAGAAGAATCGGGACAAAAGCATATCGTCTCAGAAATACCAAACAGAGTGCGCTTTAATATCCGTTTATTTACCGCTAGTAATATTGTCATTGCGATGTTCAACAACATTGTCGCATATTTTCCTCATATCGTGCAGCCCTAGCATAAACCCCTTCTGATTAACAGGCAAACTTAGAAAGAATGTGCGTCAATGACACACACACACACACACACACACACACACACACACACACACACACACACACACACACACACCACACACACACACCCACACACAGGGTCCAATATTAACTTGTTTTGTCAATCAGCCAAATGGCTGTAGTGAATGTTTAAATTTTACCAGCCACTCAATAAATTTCCATTGTTTTTTTGGCGGTGAGTGAAGCAAATCTATCAGCTACTTGCATATTTTACCAGAAGAGACGCACACATGCACACACACACGCACGCACACACACACGCACACCCTTAGAGGCCTCGGCTCACCTCTACAAAGCCACATTCACCAGTCAGGCGCAACATAACTGCAGCTGACATCCATTCCTGTCAGAAGAGGGGGCAGAGCCTTGACCCCCCCCCCAATGGTGTCCAGAGTCGTTTTCCCATTGGCTGTGGAGGTGTAGGGGGTGGGGTCAGGGGGTCTGCGAAGTTGTTTGGCTGCTCTGGACACCCTGTCCGAGGGACAGCAGGTACAGCAGGGTGCAGAGCTACCAGTGTGTGTTCGATTTGGACGAACTACTGCGGCTTAAAGCTTTCCCCCCCCCTCTCTCCATCTTCAGGTACTGGAAGAGATCTCCTGCTACCCAGAGAACCACGAGGCTAAGGAACTCAGACGGATACTGACCCAGCCTCATTTCATGGTGAGTCAAAAAAGAAAACACACACACACACGTGCATGTTTCATGCCTCTCAGACGGGTTCAGGTCAGGAGGCCTCTTAACTAAACAGTCGTAAGCTAGACGAAGCATGCCTGAATCCCTGTCTCTCTGTTGGACAGACTCAGCGGGCCTCAGCACTCGGCGGCTTTATTATGTCACTTCTCTCTACGTGATGTTAGAAAGCGCTACAAAAAGAGAGACACAGGTGTGAGTCAGGCTTTTCATCTTAATTTTCTACATCGGATTAACTGGTTTGAGTAATTTTTCTAAACTTCTCTGATGTCAGCTTAAGAATGTTTTTCTAGTCTCTTCTCTCCTCTGTGACAGTAAACTGAAGATCTTTGAGTTGTGGGCAAAACGAGACATTTGAGGACGTCA
>NC_045743.1:19922817-19924566 GCF_008692095.1 Etheostoma spectabile | reverse complement strand
TTTGGGGAACACTGATCCACATTTTCCCCTATTTTCTGACATTTTAGAGACCAAACAACAAAGTATTACCACTAAAGTTTTACACTTATTTTGTAAAGTAAGGATCAATAAACCTCATTTATTTAAAATTATATCTAATTTTTAGGTTAAAAAAAGCTCAAATCATGAATTATTTGTTTGAGTTGGATAATCACAGACTAGTAAACGTCGAACTTACTAGAAACTGTTTTGAAACCATTTAAATAATTTTTTCAAATGGTATAAAATTGAATAAAACAGCCATCAACGAAGGTAGGGAACTGCTTGGTCAGTTTACTTGTGAAGAGCAACGTATGGACCCATCTGTGTTATGTTTGGGAAATTCGGTTGTAAGAAACCCATATTTCTGATATAGAAACTTTGAAACCGAGTCAGAATTTGACCCAAGGAAACAGGAACGTTAACAGAAATGTCTGTCATGTGTGTGAGCTGTCTGAGCAGCAAAGGGTTAATCCAGTCAAGGGAAAGTCACTGTAGGGCTGTCAGCTTCCGCTGCTAATCCCATCACATTAATGGAGCTGATTTTGCCCTCTGATCATTGGCCGGCTTCATATTAGACCGACAGACCAACGGAGCGGGCCGACGCAGGGGAGGGCAGACACAAATCAGACGCAGACATGAGGAAAAGACGAGCGCATCAACATAAGGAGTGAGAAAAGTAATCAAGACGCATGAGAGGTAGAGAGGGAGGAGGGAGGAGGGAGGTGTGGCTGGAGGTCAATAAGGCGTAGTGTGATGTGAAGTGTCGGGTCAGGTCAGAGATCCGGCTCCCTCGTAGCGCTACGACAGCGTGAATGGACCGACGGAGGGAGGCGGGGGTGGGGGGGGGGGGGGGTGGTGGGTGGGGGGGGGCGGCGCACCGTCACATTCCAACGAGTTCAAGTGAGAGTTCAAAGGTGTTTATTAGGATAAAGTCCTTTAGGTGCATCATCTCGTTTTCGAGGGGGTCCCAACATTTCGAGGGGGTCCCAACCATTAGAGCAGGGGTCTTCAACGTTTTCCAGGCCAAGGACCCCCAAACTGATGGCGAGATGGAGCGGGGACCCCCTAATTATATATATTGTATAAAATTGTGTTCTATCAAACTGGTCCTATAGTGCCATGTGTGCATTGATGACTGAAAGACATCTTCTGCCTCCATTTATCTGTTTACTACAGTGTGTTGAATTCATGTTAATGTGGATTTAAAGACATTTCAATTAGTGGAAAAAATTGCAGGGGAATATAAAAAAAAGTCTAATCAACCAAAACTTTCGCGACCCCCATGCAGTACCTCCGCGGACCCCCTAGGGGTCGCGGACCCCCTGTTAAAGACCCCTGCATTAGAGCAACAGGAACAACGGATAGAAAAAAATAGAAATACATTTATGTATACTACAACGCACATACAACAGATTACATACAGCATTACAACCGCCAGGTAGCTAAAATGGCCAATAATAAATAAAAACGGAAGTGTGAGTGTGAGTCAATCACCAACCACATGGTATGAACAGGGAGTATATTCATTTATATTGAAATTGGCATGATGATTGCATCATTGATGACAATGGCAGTCCATCTTAACCCTCCTGTTGTCCTCAGGGTCAAATTTGACCCATTTTCAAAAAGTTTCTAAAACAGAAATTTGGGTTTCCTTCAACCAAAATGTAAAAAATAAATAACGTGGATGGTTCCATACAACGCTCCTCACAAGTTAAATAACTGATC
>NC_045743.1:19922153-19922797 GCF_008692095.1 Etheostoma spectabile | reverse complement strand
ATTTGGGTGTTTTATGTAATGTCATAGCATTTTAAGAAAAGATTTAACAACACTGAAAAAAGTGACAAATGTAGGGAAAAAACAACAAAAACGTCCCAAAAAATGCAGAAATAATCACCTAATACTTTGTAAAAATTGAGAAAGAACTCCGGGAAAAGTTAGAAACCCTCAAAAAGAGTGACAACAAATGTCGGCAAAAGCTTCAAAAGCTTCAAAAAACAACAATGGCCAAAAAAATCAAACATTGGGAAAAGTGACCCAGAAAAACTAAATGTTGGACTACGGGAAGACAACACGGGGGTTACAGTGAGAAGACAACATTCTGTATCTCAGAGAGCAAAGTGCAGTCGAGCCATGTGAGGGTGTTTCCTGCAAAGAGGAAGTTGTTGGCGTTGATTTATCTACCAATGAGAATACCAGCGTTAATCGGCGCGGCCCAGGGCATCAGATAATCTTAAAGTCTCATGCATGTTCCTCTCTCGCTTTGCGTTTCTTATCTCTCACACTTTTTTTTTTATCTTCTCATTTGCTGCTGCTTCTTTTTTTCTTGCTTTTTCACATTGACTCGAGCGCACCCACGTGACATTGGAGGATTGGTTAACCCCGTAACCCCTGTCCTCATTTATGGCATAGTCACGCACGCA
>NC_045743.1:19920193-19922143 GCF_008692095.1 Etheostoma spectabile | reverse complement strand
ACACACACACACACACACACACACACCCTGTACGTCCTCTGTGTCATGGAACATGAAGTTTCTTTTGTGTGGGATGTAGTTTGACATGGAAGTTAGAGACGCTGACACTGCCTTCATGTCTCTGCCTCTCTGATCTGCTCTCCTTCCTCGGCTGTGTGCGTGTGTGTGTGTGTGCGCGCTGAGGAAACATGGTGACAGGTTTCCTCTTTGTGGAGGTTTGATTTCTGTCTTCTGAAGTTCAGACAGGTTTGTTAAAGTGCCACTCAGGGGCTTGTGCGGCTGTCAGCGGAGCGGAGTTGAACTCTCTTTGGGTGCGAGGCACCGGCGGCTCTGCAGCTACACAACACATGCTGCGTTAACTCAAACCGACAGCACCGAAGGCACCTGCGGACAAGGGGGAATACCTGAAGCTACGGCAGAGTAGCGTCAGACAGTCAGGATGGAAACCCCTTCCTGCTTGTTACACAGGAGAGCCACTGTCCCCTACTACGTGAGCCCCGTCTCTGCGTAACGTCGAGTTTTTCCTGCATGTCTCTACGACGTGGAACGTTAGACAGCCAATCACAGACATTATTAGATCCTGGTAGAAGCATGCTGCGTGCTGATTGGCTCACTGATGCTGATGAGATTTACTCCTTAGGGATTTAAACTGGGTATTGAATGACGAGGTATTTGCAGCTATCGAATGGCCACCCGTGTATGTTAATCAGTTATCATAAATGCTGATACCAATCAATCGGGAAATGCTTGATATCGGCCGATAATATCGGCCAACCGAAATATCGGTCGGGCTCCACCTTCAAGTAAAGTGTTACCTTTGTTTCTTTGTAAAGTCCGAGCCCCTCTGACTCTGTTTGTGACCGCAGGCCTTGCTGCAGGCCCACGACGTGGTGGCCCACGAGGTTTACAGCGACGAGGCTCTGAGGGTGACACCCCCCCCCACCTCGCCCTACCTGAACGGAGACTCGCCCGAGAGCACCAACGGAGACATGGACCTGGAGAACGTCACCAGGGTGCGCCTGGTCCAGTTCCAGAAGAACACAGATGAGCCAATGGTACACCGTTTTAAACATGTTTTTACTGCACTCCCTCACGCTCAGGACGCAATCACACGCTTCGTCTTTTTTGGAAAAGAAAAAGTTGACTAGGGCACTTTTGTAGTTTAAAAAAAAGGTAAAAAAAAGATAAGAAGCTGGCAGCATTTTGTTTCCAAAAGAATTCAACTGAGAGCATCTTTTGTTGCAATTCTTTTGTGCCTACAGCAATTAGACTGCACAACAATAGACCTAAAAACTCTAAGCATTTAAAACTATGAGCATA
The DNA here is from genome assembly GCF_008692095.1 of Etheostoma spectabile. Lineage (NCBI taxonomy): Eukaryota > Metazoa > Chordata > Actinopteri > Perciformes > Percidae > Etheostoma > Etheostoma spectabile. Next base: position 19,920,823 of record NC_045743.1, on the reverse strand, counting down.
CTTTATATATCAGGACTCTATTGTATTGATTCATACATGCTTGTCTTGTTTCTTCAATGTTCTTTCTCCTTTGTCTGTCTTGTCCTTGTTTTTCCTTTCTTAGGGTTTTGTATTTTTAATGTAATTCAGTAGGCCGTATACGTAACAGTGGAGCATGTAATGGTGACCACATGAATTTCCTACTTAAAATAATAAAAAGTTTACCTTGACCATATAACAACTTCTGCCACAGAATCCTACTGCGCTATGTGGATGCGGTGTGAGATGAAACAAAGCGGTCGAGTGCCAAAGCGAGTTCCCTGAACAGGAAGCACTCAGTCCTGTCATATGACTCGCTGTGCTCCCACTGCTAGCACATGTCCATCTATCCGCACCCTCTCCATTAGTTTGGGTTTGTTTGGAAATGACGTGTCTCCCTGCTCCACCTGTCACTGTTGTCTTTCCAAAAAGCGCTTAACTAGGGGTGGAGCTGCAGAAAAAAGACAGCGGTGATGGAATTTAAAGGTCCCGTGGCATGAAAATTTTACTTTATGAGGTTTATATTAGACATTAATATGAGTTCCTCCAGCCTGCCTATGGTCCCCCAATGGCTAGTAATGGTGATAGGTGTAAACCGAGCCCTGGGTATCC
>NC_045743.1:19920069-19920183 GCF_008692095.1 Etheostoma spectabile | reverse complement strand
TTGAGAAAATGAAAGCTCAGAAGGGCTGATCTGGAATCTTGCCCCTTATGAGGTCATAAGGAGCAAAGTTTCTTCCCCTTTCCCTGCTTTGCCCGCCCAGAGAATTTGGCCCAC
>NC_045743.1:19918514-19920059 GCF_008692095.1 Etheostoma spectabile | reverse complement strand
GAGAGACATCATGGCTTTCAAACAAGCAAAATGGCAGTTAGTCAAGGCCACACCCCCACCCTCCACTTTGCCCCCCCTCCTCAAAAACTACGGACTCAGAAATGACACATACTAAGGAAAGCTCATTGTGGGACTGGCTCTAGTGGCTGGAATTCTGCACCATGGCTGAATTTTGGGAAAGAGACTTCAGAGACAGTATTAGGGGACCACTAAGGTCTATATAAAAGAGACTTCAGATACAGTATTAGGGACCACTAAGGTCTATATAAAAGATACTTCAGATACAGTATTAGGAGACCACTAAGGTCTATATAAAAGATACTTCAGATACAGTATTAGGGGACCTCTAAGGTCTATATAAAAGAGACTTCAGATACAGTATTAGGAGACCACTAAGGTCTATATAAAGAGACTTCAGATACAGTATTAGGGACCACTAAGGTCTATATAAAAGATACTTCAGATACAGTATTAGGGGACCTCTAAGGTCTATATAAAAGAGACTTCAGATACAGTATTAGGAGACCACTAAAGTCTATATAAAAGAGACTTCAGATACAGTATTAGGGACCACTAAGGTTATATAAAAGAGACATTCAGATACAGTATTAGGGGACCCTAAGGTCTATGTAAAAGAGACTTCAGATACAGATTAGGGGACCATTAAGGCTTATATAAAAGATTTCAGATACAGTATTAGGTGACCACTAGGTCTATATAAAAGATACTTCAGATACAGTATTAGGGACCTCTAAGGTCTATATAAAAGAGATTCAGTACAGTAGGGAGACCATTAGGTCTATAAAAGAGACTTCAGATACAGTATTAGGGACCACTAAGGTCTATAAAAGAGACTTCAGATACAGTATTAGGGGACCTCTAAGGTCTATGAAAAGAGACTTCAGATACAGATTAGGGGACCTCTAAGGTCTATATAAAAGAGACTTCAGTACAGTATTAGGGACCACTAAGGTCTATATAAAGAGACTTCAGATACAGTATTAGGGGACCATAAGGTCATTAGAGACTTCAGATACAGTATTAGGGGACCACTAAGGTCTATATAAAAGAGACATTCAGATAAGTATTGGGGACCACTAAGGTCTATATAAAAGAGACTTCAGATACAGTATTAGGGGACCTCTAAGGTCTAATATAAAAAGAGACTTCAGATACAGTATTAGGGACCACTAAGGTCTATTTAAAAGAGACTTCAGATACAGTATTAGGGGACCTCTAAGGTCTATGTAAAAGAGACTTCAGATACAGTATTAAGGGACCACTAAGGTCTATATAAAAGAGACTTTAGATACAGTATTAGGGGACCACTAAGGTCTATATAAAAGAGACTTCAGATACAGTATTAGGGGACCACTAAGGTCTATATAAAAGAGACTTCTGATACAGTATTAGGGGACCACTAAGGTCCCTAGACCTTCGCATCCAAAGACCATCATGTCATAAGACCTTTCAAAAAGCGGTCACCACTTATTTGAAAGCACGGTTTACTCCGTAGGTTTATAATGAAAAACAGACGCTGGCAGC
>NC_045743.1:19900036-19918504 GCF_008692095.1 Etheostoma spectabile | reverse complement strand
AAAAAAAAAAGGCACAGTGTGTGAACATTGCTGTACTGTACTCTGTACTTTTTTATTAAAGACTTTCGACATCCTGTGTCATCGTACAGGGCATCACGCTGAAGATGAACGAGTCAAACCACTGCATCGTAGCGAGGATCATGCACGGGGGGATGATCCACAGACAAGGTACGCTCCCACAACTCCCAGTTATTCCTAAACATCGTTAAATGGCATTTCAGAGTTGGCTTCCGACAAGCTGTACAACTCAGGTCAGGTTCACTATTCATATATATAATGGACAGAAAACAAAAAACACTTTGTCTGTTGGGACTACAGTGGCGATTTGTTGCTTTGTCTAAAAAAATGCAAACTAAAAATCAAAGAGCTACTGAGGCGCTAAAGGAGTGCATCTTACACAGGGAATAAAAATGTTTATCGTTCAGGCAAGGATGACGTTTTTAACCCTCATGTTGTCCTCGGGTCAAATTTGACCCATTTTCAGTTTTTTCATCACAAAAAATGGGCCTTCAAAATAAGCTGAAAATGTCAGCATAAGAAATATCAAATAGCTTTTGTAAAAAACATTTAAAAACAACACCCACAACATTGAAAAAGTGACAAAAATGTCAGAATAAGCGATAACTTTTTTCATGGTCGACGGGAAGACAACACAAGGGTTATGAGGGTAATTGCTCAATTTTTTCGGCTTAGGTTATAGCGTCTAGGGTTGGGTACCGAAACTGGTGCTATTAAGGATCGGTTCAGGTACCGGCACCATTTTAAAAGTATCTTTTTAGCACCAGTATCGGAAATAACCCGAAGGATACCCAATAACCCAAAGGATACCCACCTCTAATGTCTCTCTTGCCCGGTTTCCCCTTTGAGGTCTAAGGGCATTTTCACATATCTTCTTAAAATGTACCTTTTTATGGTATTTGCATATAACCGATACCAATTTGTTTTGTATCAAAATGTTCAGAACCAACTCAACTTTCCATATAGTGACGCCCAGATTTTTTCTAAAGCTATGTGTAAAGATTAATTTGGGGCTAAAGTGCAGAAGACTAGCAGAAGAAAATCTGAAAGCCACTTGGTCTGTTTCCTGTAGATTAATAAAAACATATTTGCTGCGATCTAAACTCTATTTTCCGAAGTAAATGAAATATTGACACAGCCAGACAAACAGTTTTGGTGCCATTTGACATTAGAAGTGAATCAGTAGACGTAAAATAGTCACAAAGTCTAAATGTAGCGTGCACTTAAACTGATTTAGATGGATTTATGACAGGATTTGTATTGTTAATTGGTTGCAGCGGTGTCTGTTAGCAGTTAGCTCGCTCGGTAGCCGCTGAGCCGTAGCGGCGTGCAGGTACGTTTTGGTACGCGTGGATGTGGCCTAAATTACACCTGCTTGAATTACACCCACCCCCCACCACACACACACACACACACACACACACTTGCTTTGTATAAAACCATAGACCGTTCATATATATAATGTAGATAAAGGTTTTATTATTATCTTTATACTGTAATTTTCTTTTTCTCTCTATACTGTATTCTTCTTGCTGAAAACTGCTGCAGGGAGGCATCCCAAAGGATTAATAAAGAGAAGTCTAAGTCATATATACAGTGTATGTATAAAACAGGGGCTAGCGTATTTTCTACACACTGTAATGCTTGAGCTCTCGGCAGCGAGGATTAACAAAGCCAAACCAACCATCAACCTAAGGGAAAGCACAGCAGCATAAATAACAGGCCTAATGACCCCAGCGCCATAAGAACTAGAAGAGAGCGATTAGGCAAGGTGGGATTTCTGTTTTTTTCATTTAGTTTTCCCTGAGATCCCAGAGGGAGGGGGTGGGAAATGGGTTTTGTGTAATTTGTGTTGTTCTGTATTTTACACCATTTGACACCAACTGTCATACATTGTGGAATGTATTCTCAATGAATAAATGATGTAAATGGTGCTAATAAAAAAATCAAGAGATCCAAACTATCCCTTTAAACAGAAGACCAAAACCCCGTAGTGTCTGCCGCAGCTGGTTTGTCTCTGCTCTTGTGTTTAAAGGCAACATTTGCTCTTCTGTTTTATCGCGACGGTAGCATCCTGTTAATTAATCCCCAGTTGATTTATTGCGTGATGTGTGGAAAGCCTCCTCGATTACAACTACTACGGTTGTGATGGGGAAAAGAGCAACAGAGGCTGTTGAAATATAGGGAGGCTGTTTAATGGGGAGAAAGGTGTTGATTCTCCTCCTTTCTTGTGTCCTTTCAGGAACGTTGCACGTAGGAGACGAGATCAGGGAGATCAACAGCATCAGTGTGGCCAACCAGACTGTTGAGCAGCTGCAGAAGATGCTGGTGTGTGCGTGTGTGTGTGCGTGCGTGCGTGTGCGTGTGTGTGCGTGCATGCGTGCGTAGGTGTGTTAGTACATGCTTCAGTGTATCTCTATTAGGGATGTAACGATGCATCGTGAATTGATATTAATGTGTTAAGATGACAACCGATTGAGATGCAATTTCTTAACGTCCTCGAGCGTGATCTACTTTAATTTCACTTTTTTGACTTCAGACGTCACTGTGTGTTCTTAGTTTATTTATTTGAAGAGATTTTCTGTTTAGTTTGTAATTTTATTTGGCTTTCATGTGTGGATTATTTAAGAAAAAATACAATTTCAGTTGCACTTTTGGTAAGAGTTGTTTTTTACAGTTTTTAGAAATAAAGGAACACTTTTTTAGGTATTTGTCTGCAGTTCATCCTGAGAAAATTGTATCGTTACATCCCTAATCTCTACAGTGTTCAGCAAAATGTTACACATGCAGACCAAACACATGAAACTCACCGTGTGTGTGTGGATGTTGTGGTGTGTGTGTGTGTGTGTGTGTGTGTGTGTGTGTGTGTGGTGTGTGTGTGTGTGTGTGTGTTGTGTGTGTGTGGGTCTTTCTCTCTCCACAGAGGGAGTGCAGGCAGCATCACTTTCAAATATTGCCAGTTACCGGACGCAGGGCTCCTCGTGTGAGGTAACCCTCCTCCTCCTTCCTCCTCCTCTCTTCTCTGCTGACTGTGAGCTCCTGTTCTGGTTACTACTGCTGGCCTGGTTACTGAGTGTGTGTGTGTGTGTGTGTGTGTGTGTGTGTGTGAGTGAATAGGGTGTGTGTATGTGTTTTGCTGTGTTTTGCTCGGGCTGGGTCAGATATTCAGCACACCAATTTCCCAACCAAGATACCGGAACCGTCCCTCGCCTCCTCTGATCGTGTGATTCAGGAATGAGCTCCACCTCTCTGTGTGATCCCGTCCTGTTACACACCCTCACACACTACAGGGGTGGACAAAATCACAGAAACACTACACAACTCAATTTCTATACAGTACATACAAGTCTTTCTGTTATTTTGTCCTCCCCACACACCACTAACTTGCACACAGCGAGGAAATATGCACATGGGTTACCACCAGTGTTTCTCAAACCTTCTTCCAACCAAGGACCACTTATCTACAGTGTAATTTAAGAAAAGCTCATGGTCCCCCTTATTGCCACAAACATCCCCCAAAAGCCTTGATCCATCTTGTCAGTTGACAGTAACGTATTCGATCGTCTGTGTCGTAAATTAGAGACGTCGTCTCAAATCAGTCAGCTTCATTGCTGAAGTCTTACAACACAGAAACAACAGCCAATTCACATAATGAATGAATGTGCACACAAGTTTATTTAATATTTAAAACAACTCATCTATGCTCCTCACTTTTAAGCTTTGGAGTCGCTGGCAGGCAGTGTAAAAAACACAGTTTTGAATTTTAATATTAAATAATGATATTATCCAAATGTATTTAACGGACCACCGGGAGTCGCTCGGGGACCCCCAATGGTCCACGGGCCACTCTTTAAAGAATACTGGTTCACACAAACTCAACAAAATAATATGATTCACCCAAAGTTATTGACTAGCTGGTGAACTTAGTAGAGCATTAAAGGGCAACTACTGTTTTTATGGGCTTTTTCCTTTACTAAAGTGACAGTGGATAGACGTAAAAAGGGGGAGACAGATGGGGGATGCCACACAGCAAAAGGCCCCAAGTCGGACTCGAACCCGGACCGCTGCAGGACTCACCAAACATGGGGCGCACGCTCTTCCTGGGCCCCCATTTTTGAATTATCAAGTTGTTTATAAGCTCTCTCTCTGCTCATCATTTATGGTCAGCTTATAATTTAGATTTCAGTGTTTCTAAATGTAAGCTGAGACTATATTTCAGTTTCCATCTTCTACATTTACTAGAGCCGTCCTTGACTAAATAAATTCTCAGTCGACTAGCACTCAGGCAGTTGTGTTGATTTAATCGACAGATCTTTAAAACGTAAAAGATCTTAAGCAAATCATTCAGCATGAAGCGTCATTTTCACAGTAAAACCTAAATAGTTAGTCTTTACATTTGAGTTTGTCTCTTAAATCATTCCATAAAACCGTTTATTTAATCTTAATTTCCCGCAGCAGCCCGGCAGCTGCTCCGTGAGCACAGACACAGTAAATCCCTGAGCTGTGAAGGTCTGTGCAAGCGATGACCTCATGCTCTCTCAGATGAGGATCTAGCAGGAGTCTGCCACCCCCCTGTGGTCATGTGACGACGTGCAGGGCAACTGATTGGTTCGCCCAAGTCTTCTTGACGCATTTCATTACGTCAGCGCTGTGCTGGCTCGTTTCATCTGTGTGTGGTGTGTGTGTGTGTGTGAGAGAGAGAGAGAGAGAGAGAGAGAGAGAGAGAGAGAGAGTGAGTCGCTGCTGCTGATCTGTGTGTCTTATTTCAGAAAGAGTCCCCCAACACCTCCACCATGCAGTCCCCTGCCAACGGCCACTCCAGCATTAACAGTTCTATCTTGGTAAGGACCCCCGTCCCTAGAAAACCCACAGCCGATTTGGCTTCCTTCCCCCCCCCCCCCCCGCCCGGTGCGTCTCATTTGTCACGTTAATGTATATTATGTCTATGCGTCAGTTGTTCCGTTTCACATCCGGATTGTGTTTATCTCTGTTTCATTTTGAGTTGCTGTAGTAGATGAGCAGTAGGCGGTTCATACTCTCCCGTACGGAAGAGCTCCAATGTCGATCACGTGTCACATGTTTTTGAGCCAAAGCCCCCTGTGTCCGATATCTCAGTTAACAAATTGGTGTGCCTCGTAACGCCTGCTGCGTGCTGCGCCTCTTTGCTGACATAACACACTCGGCCTCCTGTGCTCACAGTCATACGGGGGACCCCCTCTGGTGGGTCCCCTAAAACCTGATTGGGTTGTGCAGTTCTTTTTGTTTGTCCCGCCGAGGCTCCACACAGACACTGTGCTGGTGCTGCTGATGCTGCTTTGCTTGCTCTTCGCTTGCTAGGTTGCTCTACAGCAGGATGACAATTACTCTGATGATCTCTGTTTTTCCTACAGAAGATTATTGCTGCAATCTGAACTGGAATAAAAACATATCTGCATCACGTTATTATGGGAAAGCTTTACTGTAGTTCCAAGATATTTCCATATTATTACAGCATACAATCTCATCAAGCTGTAACAAGAAAATGTTCTTGTTATTACAATCCACTATTTATCATGTTGTAATGTGAAAGGTTTCACATTAAAATAATACATAAAATCCCGTTATTACGTGAAACTTTTCACACTATAACGTGATGCTGATACGTTTTTTTCTTTTTTGGGCGTGGTAGCAATATACTTCCTTACTTTTCCACTTCTTTTGTCTTTTTTTTTTTTTTTTTTTTTTTTTTTGCAAGAGCAGACGCTAGATTGCAGATGGATGAGCATGCATGGTGTCAGTTCTCAAAGGGACGTGAATGTTTTGAAGTGTAAAGTTTAATGTCGCCTAACCATGTCTCTCTGTCGTCGACGGTTTGCCTCCGCAGGACCTGCCGTCCACCATTCAGCCCAAGGGTCGACAGGTGAATACCACTCTCTCACTCGCCTGTAATCTCCTTACACAACGCTTGCATCCCTCCCCTTTTATCAGGGTTCCTGCAGGTTTCACCAAGTCAAATTTAAGACCTTGTTTAAGACCATAAGGAAGACTTTAGATCAATATCACGAGTCTGATGTCAGAGTCTGGAAACGTTGTCTGAAACAATCCCTCACTGGCATTATGGGACTGGTGTCTAGATTGGCTGCACGCTGCAGTACCTTCAAAACAAAAGCACCAACAGACATTTTATTGATCCTGCAGAAATTCATCTTGCACCATACAGCTCGTCAGATAGACCGACAACATACACAACAACAACAACAATACACAAAACCAACCATCTCTACATCATAAAGTAGAGAAGTGCATTACCAGTGGGCTATTAATAGTAGAGTGCAACATCATTAGTGACATTTTAATATTATACTTAAATACAGTATCATCCAACAGAAAGGATCAAGTTATTTTCCATAACGTATTCAGTAATCTAATGCTGGTGGGAATAAAGGATTTGCGAGCCCGGTTGTTTTTTAAAGTAACTCAAATAAAGATACTTACGTCGTGGTTCAGATCTTTTGTATTGAAGCAGGGATGTATTTAAGTGTAGGCTATATTTAGAATATTTTCACAACCAATGCGTCACTCATGTTGGTCTCATTTGTAGTTTTAATACAGCAGATCGTATTTGCACGATGGCGGCGAAAGAGAGAACTACAACACCACAGAATAAATAACTAGAAATATTCAAAAGTGCTGCGGGAACCTTTGAATAATCATTAGCACCTGTGTACAATTATTTAAGACCTAGAACACAATACTTTAGCAAATTTAAGACAAAAATATTGGTTTTAAAATATTAGACTTTTTTTAAGACCCAGCGGAAACCCCGTTTATAAACAAGTGTGTGTCTCGACTTCTCCCTAACCTTCTTTTTGGCTTCACAAAACTCTTCAGTCTGATTCAGATTCCTTTAGTAGATAGTTTTTCTTAATTTATTTTGTATCAATTTTTATTTTTTTTGCAATTGTAAGAAATTAACAGTGACAAACAATGAGACGCAGAAAGAATCCCAAGGCCAAAAAATAATAATAATAATAATAATTAAACAGAGGAAATACGGGAGGGAGGGAGACAAAACAACACATGCAGAAACAGACACAAACACACACACACACACACACAGACGGGAACACACAGACGGACACAAGACAAGGGACCAATCCCCTGGCTACAGCCCGCTGTAGCTGTTCGGCTGTTGTCGAACCAAAGAGAGGAGCGGACAGGCTGCATCTGGATTCAAATTAAGCTTTGTTCAGAGTGTTTTGGGGAATTTGATGTGATTGTTTTGGAGAACATAATGCTTCCCTTCAAGTGTAAGAGGGGTATTATTGCAAATGCATTAGTCTGTGTGTGTGTGTATATCCAGCTGGTAAAGGAAGCCAAAGATAAAGACCAGTTGCACACACATCTTCATGATCAGAGCTTTAAATTAACTTTTGTGACCACCAGCCAACATGGCTAGTACATTTTTAAAGTTGCCGGCCTATCAGGTTTTCCACTAGCCAATTCTTTTTCCCAGGGAAAATAAAATAGATAATGAGTGCTGCTGAATACATTTAGGCATCCATATGTTTTGATGTGCTTGGGATGATGGTTGGTTCATAAAATATAAACGTTCACATTTAATTTACTCTTAAAAAATATCCCATCATCACGTTTTGTCCCCCCTAACTAACTTTACTACTTGATTTCAGCTCCTCTGGTTTGTTTTAAACAGTTCAGTTCGTTTCTAAGCCAAACACACACCAAACCGTCCACATTTCTTGCCTGAAAAGACCAATCCGGGAACACATCCATTTAAACAGACGCTTCGCTTTATTCAGCACCTGACGATTACAGAAGGCTTGTATCACGTGGACGTGGCCACATTTTTGTTTTCATTACTTAGAATTCCTCATGGGGGCGACAGAAACTACGCACTACACCTCTAACTTAAATCGCTTGGTTTATGAAATCAGAAACAAATCTTCTACGGTCATATCTACAGATTGCTTGTTTTGTCTGGCAACAGTCCAAAACCCAAAGATATTTATTTAGCAATGATTTAAAATGAAGACAAGAAGCAAATACTCACAGTTTAGAGGCTCTTACCAATGGATGTTTCAACAATTTTCTTCATGAATCATTGTTTTTTTTCTTCAATCAATTATTCGATTATCTAAAAAGTTAAAAATGTAAATTTTCTGTCTCTCTACTAATGGTTTTAGCTCTATACTTGCGTATCACATACTGTGTTGCCGTCTTTACTTACTGACATACTGCAATACAACTTAACAAACCCAAACCCAAAATAGACTCATTTGGTTTTGGCCAGACTCTTTTCCAGGGTCACGTCTCTATTTCTGGAACTAAGAGTTCTTATGAAAACCTCTACTTGTGTGTTCTTCCAGTGATATTAAAGGGAATATACTGACTAATTATCAATGCCCGCCGTTTGTGTCATCCGTCTGACAGTGTAGCCCTGCACTTCCAACTGTATGTGTGGTAATAACGGCACAGGCATTGTTGAACCCTGCAGAGTCTAGAGATTATACCCTAACCACTAATCCCCAGTCAGATATTAATTCATGGGGAACTTCTACCTCAAGCCATCTAGAATCGTGTGTCTGTATAACAATCCCCCAAAACAGTCACCTCATCCCATCAGTGTCTTTGTGTTGCAGGGTTCAAAATTAACTTTTTGGTTCATCAGCCAATTGGCTTTAGTGAATGTAAAAATGTTACCAGCTACTCAATAGATGACCCTTGTTTCTTTGGCTGGTGAGTGAATACCATCTACCAGCCACGTGCGTATTTTACCAGCATTTGGTTGGTGGATGGTGCTCATTTTAAACCCTGTGGGTGCACTAGTGCTGCAACTAACAAATAATCAATTAGTTGTTTGAAAATGTCATCTTGGGCTTTGGGGAGCACTGATTACTCCCTTTAAGCTGGGAAAGTCTAGAGCAACTAAGATTACTTGATTAGTTGTCAACTATTAAATTAATCGCCAACTATTTTGATATAGTAATCAATGTAATCCTTTATTAAATTAAGGTAAAAATGATCGGATTGATCTATAAAAAATGACACTCTCTCCTCTTCATTACTCTGAAAACTATCCATGCAGTTTGCCTTTCTACGGCAGCGACTAAAGATTCTCTTCATTGTCGATTAATCTGCCGACTATTGTCTTAATTAATCGTTTAGAGTTTGCTCCAGAAAAATGTCAGAAAAATGGTGGAACTTGTCTATCAGTGTCAAGATGACGTCCTCAAATGTCTCATTTTGTCCACAACTCAAATATATTCAATTTACTGTCATAATGAGAGAAGAAACTAGAACATATTCACATTTAAGAAACTAGAATCACAGATCTTTTTCAAACCGGTTTATCAATTCTCAAAATAGTTGGCAGTTACTTTAATAGTTGACAGCTAATCGGTGGATCTTTGCAGCTCTGGCGTGCACCTTCCTGACAGACATCATCAGTGTCCTCTGAGATAATCCGACATCACTCACTTGACATCTAACTATCTCATCTTTTGATGTGGCCTTGGAGGATCTTGTGATTGTACCGACAGCCGATCCTGCCAGCAGAGGGCAGCAGAGTCCAGCTGGGCAGCCTCTCAGATGGCGCAGCTTGTTCTCAGCATCATTAAATTTGCTCTTAGTTTATAAAAGCTTTGACAGGAAGTACAGTACATATTTAAAGTGTTACGAGGGTTAGACTACTTTCTGTCACTCCAAAAGAGAAGTTGTACCCCCCTCCCCCACCCAACCTTCCTCCCCCTCCACCAACCTCGCCCACCATACTGCTGTTCAGACATTGCATAGCCGTTTTTGCTGCATGATGTGTGTGATGCTTTCAAATCCTAGATTGTATCGAGACCTCCAATCAAGGACAAAATGTCTGTAAAGGTAAGAGACAGCTTCTCCCATCCCCTCCCAAAAGCAAACAGAAAACACGTCTACACTTTAGTTCCAAACACTTTTCAACAGATCCCTTTCACACACAGTGTCGACTGTAAATCAGCAACAAACATACATCTGTGTGGTTAAAACAGGAATAGAGCAGGATAATGACTGCTGTTTTTGAACTAATGGACACATAGACAATGCCTGTGCCCTAATTACCTGTGTGATGCAAGGCTCATTAAAAGCCCTTCCTTGGAAACCAGTTTCCAACCTGGCAACTAAAAAATAACACCCCCCCCCCCGAGAGGCCACTGCTCATTACATCAGCTGCCACGATATGCAAAAGTGCACCATCTAGCCACTCTTATCTTCCTCCTCGTCTGTTAAATTTCTCTTTCTTTAATCTTCCTCGGTTTCTCTCCCAACAATCGCATCTCTGGCATCTTTCAGTTGACACGCCACTGCCTATTTCACAAACCCTAGTCTTGCATTTGCACGTGTACTTCGCACACAGCAATCAAACCTATCGGTCCCAAGACGTCCCGGTTAGAGAGTTAATGTCATAAACATAACCAAACAGACTTGCCTTCTTGCACCATCCAAATGTTCTTCAAAACTTGCCATTTTTAGCCTGTAACTTGCTAGCTCGAAGTTTGTTGTCATTTTCTCGAAGCCAAGGGATTTTGAGAACAGCAACACGCAGAGAGCGGAAGGGGCCTGACATTCTGCGCATGAGCCACACGCCAGATGTCAGGCTTTATCCTGGAAATGTACTTCCATTGATCCAGACTACAGTGACACGCCACCGCCATTCATCTCTTAGTCAGCTGCGTCCTCTAACATCTGCGTTTTCCCGCCACAGATCTACGTAAGGGCTCAGTTTGAATACGACCCCTCCAAAGACGAGCTCATCCCCTGCAAGGAGGCCGGCATTCGCTTCCAGGTGGGCGACATCATCCAGATCATCTCCAAGGACGACCACAACTGGTGGCAGGGCAAACTGGAGAACACCAAGAATGGCACGGCGGGCCTCATCCCGTCGCCAGAGCTGCAGGAGTGGTGAGAAGGAAAAAACACACACTGATTATGGATAAAAGACGAGGGTGCACAGAGTTCAATGTTAAGATTTTAGTCTATTTGTTTTTTCTTTCACTTTGGGCAAGTGTAAAAAAAAATCTACTCGCCCGAAAACAATTTACCCCTATACAAATTTTTGTATTTTTGTATTTTTTTTGTTTTACGATAAACCTAACCAATCGAAAAACATCAAATTTGGAAAAAACAAAACAAAACTGGAAAGCATCAAAAATGTAATTTATTCCTGAAAAAATCAAACGCATCAAGCACCAACTTAATTCTTGATTGGCCAATGATACGTTGAAATTATTCACAAAGTGTTCTTCCTGACGGGTACAAGATAACAATGACCTCATTTATGACATGCCTGAACGTAGACGGGGTTAAACCCCCCCCCCGCCCGATCTGCCGGCGATTGGATTTCACCCTGCAGCTCAGGCGGGAAACCTGGACATTATTCTATCCTGATTCCATTACAAATGTGTGGGGACCAATCCCAAACTGGCCTATCCACCTGGCGGATTTAACATAGTGACGATAGAGAAGCAACCGAGCAGCTTAGTTGTTTACATTCAACATGGCGGCCCCCGAAGCGCAGCATCTCGTTGCTGTCGCTGCTACGACACCCGGATCGTTGTTCTGATTGGTTGAAGGACTCTCCAATTGCGTACAGAGTCATTTGACCTCTGCCCCTGGATCACACCTCTTGTGCAGTAGAACATCCAGAGCAGACTCCCCAGACTGATGTTCAGTCTGAAAAGATTGAGCTTGGTCTGGTGATAGCCAGACTGGCCCGGACGTGCAAGTGGGTTATTATAGTCGGACAACTCTTACTGTTGAACCCTAGTACATAGAAACCATTCCTCCACATTAGTAGGGGTGGGACTCACCAGATGCCCCAAGATACGATGTTATTGTGATTTTAGACACAATGTTCTGCCATATATTACAAGTTATTACCTTTTTTCAACTTCAAATGATGTCCCTAGATGAAAACTATGACTCCAGAGGAGGACAGACTTAGTTTATTACGTGAAGTAACAAAAAAGGGAGAATATGGTTATTTTTTTTGTTTTATTGTCCTGTCTACAAGGGCCCTATTTATGATTTCTTCTGGCTGGATGATTATTAACGAATCGTGTTTTGCTTGGAGAAAGGAACCTTTTTGTAGCAGATTCTATTTGCCGAGCTCTGGAGAGAGCACTTTGTTCAATAACGAGCTGTAAAAATAACTTCTCATTTTGTGAAATGTAATGAAATATTTGAACACTGGAACTGACATTTTGGTGTCTTATAAACCCATGAGGGTTGGGCAATTTCTATGCAAGACACAGAAAAAAAATGTTGTGCTAATCCTGATATGTTGAGAACCTGGTATCACTGTGACAGCTCTCCTCCACAATCATCCAAACTTCTAAAGTTTCAGTCTTTTTTTTGGACGTTTTTGTCAATTTAAAAAAAAAGTTTTTGTCGCCTTTTTGAGGGTTTTGTTTCAAAGTCTTTGTCGCTTTATAACGACATCTGACATTTTTGCTGGTCTTTTCTTTTGTTTTAGCAAGTTTTTTTTGCAAGTTCTTTCATTGTTTAGTCTCTTCTTTCGACAATATTTTCAATGTTTTTTTGTTTTTTTTCAGTAAACGAGACCTCCCTAAATAGTTGGAGATCTCTACCTCCCCAATATTGAACCCAAGGTTACGCCCTTGCCTCCACATCTATACTCCTTCAGCTCAACACTGAACCTGACCCTGTTTGTGTGCTTTTGTGTTTGTGTTAGGCGAGTGGCGTGTATAGCCATGGAGAAGACCAAGCAGGAGCAGCAGGCCAGCTGCACCTGGTTTGGCAAGAAGAAGAAGCAGTACAAAGACAAGTATTTGGCAAAGCACAACGCAGGTACACCACTCACACATGTTCATAATCACATGCATGTGCATGCAAAACAACATGCTGCAGACTCAAACATTTTACATAGGGTCCACACCAGTGTGAGAGCATGTGTCACATGCAGCGTTTAGACTCAGCCTGTTTCTGGTCGTTGCCATGGTAAAGTTAGTTACCCCAAGCTTTAGTCTGAGAGAACGAGACGTTGTGACCAGGAAGACCCAATCAGGCGGAGAAACGTTGGCGTCAATGTCAGTGTTGTGGTTGTTGAGACTGCAACACAACCAGAAGTGTTTCCTAATGTCTCCGGTTTAGGGGCTCGGAAACACCAGAGCATGGGGGAATGAGAGGGGGAATCCCCAGAGTTGGGGGAATGAGAGGGAGAACACCAAAGCAGGGCGAATGAGAGAGGGAGAACACCAAAGCAGGGGGAATGAGAGAAGGAAACACCAGAGCATGGGGAATGAGAGGGAAATGCCAAAGCAGGGGGAATGAGAGGGGGAATCCCTAGAGTTGGTGGAATGAGACTGGGAACACCAGAGCAGGGGGAATGAGAGGGGGAACACCAGAGCAGGGGGGACTGGAGGGGAAAACACCAGAAGCAGGGGGAATGAGGGGGGGGGGGGGGGGTGGATAAAACAGAGCAGGGGGAATGAGAGGGGGAACACCAGAGCAGGGGTAATGAGAGGGGGATTATGGTTTGATATTTGCGTGGGCAGTATGTTTGTGGGTGATAAGCATGTCTCTCAAACTGTCTCCATCGACACCTTGGCTGATGTCCATTTCAAAGGTTTTGCGTTAATATTTTAAAGCATGCAACTCAGAACATAAAGGTATGGAGTCATGAAAGCATGAGTGCATGGTACCCAGAGTCACCTGCATCTAGCCACTCCACTCATCCCTCATGTTATTGACAACAGATTTGATTATTAGTTACCAGATCATGTTCATGTTTAACACTTTCATTGTCTCATTCAGGGTTTGTTCGCACTAACATTGAGGCATTGAGATTCTGGCCTTTACCAGGAATTCTCATCCAAAATCTGTTTCCTTCTCCCAAGAATGAATTGCTCATTTATGTCATAGCCAAGTACAAGTACAATTTTACCTTGCAGTAGTGGTTACTTTACATGCTAAAAAATGGCAGCGTACAGTTCAGTTGTGTGGCAACAAATCATTTGGAATAAACAAATTAAAGAAGCAATTGTGTAAACTTAGCTTTGCAGGTCTCCATCCCCCACATCACTTTTTTTTCATTCATGGTCCAAATCAGGAAACTTTACATTATATTTCAACTCAGCAAATTTCTTTATACACATGTATACACATACAACACATGTATTGAGCATAATTTTTTTATTTATAAAAAAAGGAATTACAACATGTTTGTTTTCAGCGAAACTGAGCTATTAACCCTCCTGTTGTTTCTAAAGTTTCTATATAAAAAATTTGGGTTTCCTTCAACCAAATTGTAAAAAAAAATAATAATAACGGCAAGATTTAAGAGCACTGAAAAAGTGACAGAAGTATTAAGGAAAACAATAAAAACGTCCCAAAAAAGCAGAAAAAATTGACAAAGACATTGTAAAAAGTGAGAAAGAACTTCGAGAAATGTTAGTCAAAAAGGGACAAAAAAAAAAATTCCGAGAAAGCTTAAAAAACGTTGTCAAAACAACAACAAAATTGTCCAAAAAAGTTGACAAAGAACTTTGCGAAAAGTATCAAAAGTGTCTGGAGGTTTAAACTTAAAATTTTGACCCAGAAAAAACTAAATGTTAAAGGGTCTACAGGTCTTGCTATTGAACTTTCCCAAATTTAAATCATATCAGCAAATTAGAAATGTGTAAATAACACAATTCTATGACCAATTATCTGCTGTTTGAAGTCGCACTTAATTTATGGCTAGACATCCCAGTTTTCCCAGTAGAAGGAGTGAAATATATCATTTAAAAAAAAATCCCTGCAAATCTTTAACCCTGACTGATCACAGTCTCTGCTGTTGCTGCACCATGTTAGGGCCACACAGTGACGTATCACCAATTAACAACAACAACAGTATATAGGGTTACAGTGCAGCGCGTCATACCCTGAAATCCACGCCAACCGCGGGGGTAAATGACTCTCCGCTCTCCATTGACTTGCATAGCGTGAAGGTTTCTTCCTTGTCTATTTTGTCTCCTAGCAAACAACGGAAACATGCCTAAAAGCTGCTGTGTGGTCATATCCACTACCAACAACCCAGAGTTTTTTTAAGTTTTTATAAGCTGCCAAACCGCAAAACTGAGCTTTCATGAAGACAAGATTGGAAACAGACGTGAGGAACCAGCAGGGAGAATGGGAAGACTGTGGGATCCTGACACTAAGCTAACGTTATGTCCGACGTTACGTTTCCGCATGCATTTTGTTACCAAGTCAAATATCCAAATGTTAGTTTTAGCCAAACTATATGTCTCTAGAGGCTGTTTTATACTTCTGCATAAAATCTACACCATTGCTACGTATGTAGTTACGTGAAGGCCCAAACCTACGCCGTAGCCTAGCGTGCACCTCTTAAAAAACGTAGCTACGCGTTGCGGTGACGCACGTCGCCCGGCCGTGGCTTGGTGGCGTTGCATTCCACTCATTTCCTGGGTCTCATTCTACATAAACAACATGAAATCAAGGAGAGAGTTAACTTTTCCTGCTACGGATTTCCCAAAGTGGTTAGAAAGATAAGGGGAGACACTTTGTTTCTCTCACTAGGACTCTAGAGTTGCTACTGCTCTGAAGATAATCACCATCACCCTCTCTACCACAACCACCCACCCCCCATCCCCTACATACACACACACACACACACACACACACACACACTGCTATTCCCATATTTATTAACCATGTTAAATATCCAAATGTTAGTTTTAGACTAACTATAACTCTG
The DNA here is from genome assembly GCF_008692095.1 of Etheostoma spectabile. Lineage (NCBI taxonomy): Eukaryota > Metazoa > Chordata > Actinopteri > Perciformes > Percidae > Etheostoma > Etheostoma spectabile. The sequence goes on along the minus strand of NC_045743.1, from coordinate 19,902,738 downwards.
TTGGGGTGAGCTCTCGCTCACCCAGTGGGCGCCCTCGCCCCATGTAGGCGGAGTCCTGCAGCGGCGCAGGGTCTGAATCCAACCTGCTTCCCTTTGCTGCGTGTCATCCCCCATCTCTCCCCCTTATCCAGTGTATCCAATATCACTATAATAAAGGGGAAAAAATATATACAAAAATGATCTTTAAAAAAAAATAACAACCAAAGCTTAGTGTCTCATCATTCTCTTGCTGGTTCCTCACTTCTGTTTCCTCTTTTGTCTTCATTAAAGCTCAGTTTTTCAGGTCAGCAGCTTATGAAAACTTGAGTTCTGGGTTCTTTACATTGTTGTATGTGAATATCACCACACAGCAGCTTTTAGGCATGTTTCTGTTGATTGCTAGCAGACGTAATTGACTAGATGGAAACCTTCAATCAAAACAAGTCGATGGAGAGCGGAGGGTTGTTTTTCGTAAATGCACTCTGTCTCTATTGTGTATTTTCATCTCCATTGCTGCCACTGGGAACAGCTGCCCAGCGGTTGTATCTTGCTGTTTGTGTGTAACATTTTTGTAATTCTGCTGTTGAAACCAAACCATGTTATGACCCCTCCTCTTCATCTCTCTCGCTTTCTCCTACTGAACGGCCTCTGTGCATGTAAGTAACAACCAGTGACAGCAACCAACTCCTCTCTTCTGCTTTCTCTCTCTCTCTCTCTCTCTCTCTCTCTCTCTCTCTCTCTTTCTTTCTTCTCTTCTCTTCTCTTCTCTTCTCTTCTCTTCTCTCGGTTGACTTTATTAACCCTGTAGATTGAATCAGCTGTCCATGCCAGCGTTTCAGTTTTGTTTCTGTTGATTTGGTCGTAAAACAACAGAAAGCTCAGATCAAACTGAAACCACGTAGCTTAGTTTGTGTGTTTCAGATCGGATGTGCTGTGATGTTTATCTTAACCCATTTTCTAATCCATGTATGGTCAACTGTGCTCATTAGCAGACCCAGAAGACACTGAGTATGTTCAGTATGTTAACTAATATTAGTATAATATTCAACCTTATGTTCCACTAAGATTCTCAAGTTGACATTATTCCTAATTTTATACGGGTCATGTAAACAGTTTATTCTATTTGGATATTCAGAATAAAATATACAGAATTTTCTGATTAAGACGTGTGATATGCCTGTATAATTCAGGTCTTAAAAACCTTCTTTGGACATGTATGTAGCGCAGTGTCAATCAGGGTCTGTACTGCAGTTTGTGACCGTTTACGGCCTCTTGCTTGTTTACGGTTTCTGTATATATAGTGTGTGATTGCTATTGAAGGGCTCCTGGAAGTTGCGTGGGTAGAGACGTCAGGCCAAAAGAAAAGAGGGGGAATCACAGCTTCTTTTAAACATTATCAAAGACTTCGACATCAACAGGTTTTTGGATATGAACAAACATCACAACGCCGGCCCTTTTCAAGGAGGAGGTTGAAGAAAAGTATAAGGGACGCTGTGTTCACACGCTCCGACGAATCCTCCACCGCTGGAACACAAAAATCATATCATATAATATATATATATATACATATAAATCATATAAGTCATTAGTCGTGTAACCAGCTTAGTCGAAATATTGTATGTTCAGGATAAGTAAAAGAAAACTGAATATTATGTGCATGTGAACGAGTCAGTAACGTAAATAGTCTCTACTATAGTCAGTGGGTTCACTCTGTTCAGCCTGTCACTTTAAGTACATTCATCACCGTCAGTGACTTGTGGGTATTGTATTTCATCCGTCAGCGCCCTGAGATGCCGGCTGCGTGGAGGCTCGTGTTACAGAGGCTGAGAACACATTGTACAGAGAACAGCCACGCATGGTACAACATGTGGTACGCTCCGCACAGCAGGCAACCAGCAGTCTGCCGCTTTTATTCTGCCCCGTGTTCTGTTACGCTGAAAAAAGGAAAACACTAAAGCACGGGCCTTCAACGTTTTTTAAGCCAAGGACCCCTTAAGTGAGAGATCTATTGTATAAAAGTTGCATATTAAACTGGGCCTACAAAAACATGTGGGTGCCCTAAAGCCTTTACACATATCTTTTTGTGGCCCTACAATACTAAGCTATTAAAATAATAACTGTCGACATGATTTAATAGCTCATATGTTTTACTAAGCAGTAGTGCTGTCAAACAAAATATTTAATCGCGATTAATCACATTACTGTCATAGTTTACGCACAAGTAATCGCAAGTAATATATATATATATATATTCACACTAACATTCTCACTTGGATCAAATAATCTCACACAGTGTGACACTGTCCATCAATAAAAGGGTGAAAGAAATACTTACGTCTCACGCTCGCCATCCACTCAAAACGTAACGTTACTACTCTTTGAACGGCTCGCAAGCCCAAACGGCGTGTGTGCGCGGCGTGCCGGTTGTTAGTTTCCGGGGTAGCCAGATCCAGTGGGTGTTGTAGTTTTTCTAAAGTTACTAGTTGTTGCAACAGCATGTGAAAAAAAACAACAACTTTTGTTAGGCCAAAAAGAACGTTAATCTCGCCATAAAGACATTGACACCATTAAAATGGGTTTGCGTTAACGCCGTTAATAACTGACAGCACTACTAAACATACATTTGCCAGAGTGAATCCTTATGATTAACTGTATCTCTGGATACCTTTGCAGTGGTTCTCAAACTTTTTTTGAATTGTTTTTTTTTTTTTTAAAGCCAAGTA
>NC_045743.1:19883894-19900026 GCF_008692095.1 Etheostoma spectabile | reverse complement strand
GGCGCACATCGTTTTTGGTTAAAAAAAAATTCTATATAAAGAGGAACAATGACAGCGATAGATTTACTAAACAAAAACAGTCAAATGCTATATTTTAAAAAGAATCCCCAGCTTCATTAATTTATTATATTATAATTACATTATGAATTATGCATATGACATATTTTTAAATTAGCATTCAGCAAAGAATTGTACGTACCCCAATTTGAGAAACGCTGCCTTAGAAATAGGGTTTGGTACCAAACCTTGGTGCTAGCAAGGTACCGGTGCCTAAACGAGCGGTATCTACCGGACCGAATAGCATCACGGATTTCAGTGCTAAATAAATGCCTTTTACACTCTCTCTGATGATCTGAAACAGACGTTAGAGGCAACAGAAGCATCGCTGCAAGTGACGGTAGTTAACACTTGACTTGACAGCCGGTAACGTTAGCCGACCGTTAGCTAGCAGCTGGATTAAACACGGTTAAAATGCTAAACGGTGCGACTGTATTTTCCTGTGGAGGTTTCCAGCAGCGGGACGTTAAGCAGTGTGCAGCTGCCGTTGTCAGAAAAACAGCACAGACGGTGCGTTCACTTGTGTCTGTGGTACTAATCACAGACGGCAGCTAGCTGCTAACAGGGCTAGCTACCGGCAGGATGGAGACGTGGTAACTGTGGGTGAATTTAAACAATGTCTGAGTTGAAAACCCATCTTCTGGTCACTTAAGGGCCCTGTTCATGTTGCACAGATATTTCAGTTGCATTTTGTGTTTGTTAAGAGGCACAAAGGCACTCTGACTCTTGGCCCCACAGCTGCCGTTTTGGCTCAGTTGAAGCTCCGCATTGCCTGCACAAATTTGGGTCAGTTTTTTTTTCAGTCAAAACTACACGCATAATAATAGCAATCTAAGATTAACGTAAAAATTGGCCGGAATTCTCCTTTAACGGCAATTTTTGTTGTGGAGACTTTCAAGGAGTCAAAATGCTAGACTCAAAATCACATAAATACAAAAATAATCCTTCACTTATAATAGGGTTTCTTCTTTAAGGAGTTTTTGTGCAGCCAGGCGCAGATGTTAACACGACACTAGTCATTATTTCCACACCGTCTCTGCTGGGTTTTATCAGCACACGAGCCTCTCGTGAACCTTTTTCTCACCGGATGAATTTCTGCCTGACAGATTTACTTAATGTCAGAGCACCGAGGGTTATTTTATTTTGATGAGTCATCATTCAGATCATCCCAGTCAATCACTCCCCCTCACTGTTTTGACATTATGGTTAAGGGCTTGCTGGCAGGGAGACTTTTATTCAGCTTTTTATATTTTTATAAGTGACCCAACTTCCTTCTTTCTTCCAACATAGTCCCCAGATGTGTCTTTTTCCCCTCTAACTTCTTTGTGTCCCCGGACACTCTTCTTTACATCTTCTCACTCCGTTTCTCTCTCTCACCTCCAGTGTTCGACCAACTAGATCTCGTCACGTATGAAGAGGTTGTGAAGCTTCCCGCTTTCAAGAGGAAAACACTAGTTTTGTTAGGTAAGTTCTGCCGAGTGTAACGGCAGAGACGGTTACGAACCAAGAGTAACTTCTCGTGTCCTCGTGTCGTGTCAGGAGTCTGAGTGTTGATTCCAACAGGAGAAGTGAATGTGAACACAGATTATCTTTCTCCCTGTAGTCACCAAAGTAAATGTTCAACCCTGTTTTTCACAAGTCCAGAACATTCTGACACTAAAATCGCATTTTTCAGACGGGCACATCAGCCAAACATTTCCTGAGACACAGGAACAAACTCTCGCAAGATCTGGCAACACAGATAACTAATTAGTTAATTGCCCTAACTAAGTTATGCAATGCTAAGTATGTCTTTTAGCTGTGTAAATAGGTAATGTTAGCAAAATAAATTGTCATAAAAATACAAATAAATTATGCAATCTACAGCGTTCACTACACTTTTTTGCTACACAATTAAGGCCACACCCATTTAGGAGACAGAGAGCATGTATGGTTTCTTTCATCAGGCCCCCATGAACAGCGCCGGGCTTTAAAGTAGGGCTGGGCGATTGGGAATAAATCTAGTGTCATATCACGATATCAATATAATATCGATATGTATCGTGTGATGCCCCTGATACAGTGATACATCCATTGGTTTTATTGTAATGCTGTTGTAACAGAAAGAAATGGGGACACTTGCCTTCATCAGTGACCTCACTGACTGACTGTGTGTGTGTGTGTGTGTGTGTGTGTGTGTGTGTGTGTGTGTGTGTTGTGGCTTTGACGGGGCCCATGGAGTGGGCAGAAGACACATAAAGAACACACTCATCACCAAACACCCCGACAGATTCGCCTATCCCATCCCACGTATGTCACAAGATTAAAATCCTCCACAGAAACACTCTTTACAGCCCGTCTTAATACGTCTGAAAGTGTAAACGCTCTGTGCCTCCCGGTGTCCAACAGACACAACCAGACCTCCGAAGAAGGACGAGGAGAACGGGAAGAACTACTACTTTGTCTCCCACGACCAGATGATGCAGGACATCAGCAACAACGAGTACCTGGAATACGGCAGCCACGAGGACGCCATGTACGGCACACGGCTGGAGACCATCCGCAAGATCCACCAACAGGGACACATAGCTATCCTGGACGTGGAACCTCAGGTGTGTGTGTGTTTTGGTGTGGGTGTGGGTGTGTGTGTGTGTGTGTGGTGGGTGTGGGTGTGGGTGTGGGTGTGTGTGTGTGGTGTTTGCGTGACTGTGTGTTGGTGCGTGCGGGTGTGTGTGTGTGCACGTGCGTGCGTGCATGCGTCGTGTGTGTGTGTGTGTGTGTGTGTGTGTGTGGTGGTGTTTGAGACTCTGTGTGTTTGTGTGACTCTGTGTGTTGTGTAGGTGTGTGTGTGTGTGTGGTGTGTGTAAGAGACTCTGTGTGTTCGTGTGACTGTGTTTTGTGTGCATGCATTCTGTTTGTGTGTGAGTGAGAGAAAGAGACTGTGTGTGGGTATGACTGGGTGTATGTGACTGGATGTGTGTGTGTGTGTGTGTGTGTGTATATTTATACATATATATATATATATATATATATATATATATATATATTTAAAAAAAACTTTAACGTCTAACACCTGTTCTCCATCAGGCCCTGAAGGTCCTGCGGACAGCAGAGTTTGCCCCGTACGTCGTCTTTATTGCCGCACCCACTATCACGCCGGGCATCACCGAGGTAGGAACCTTCCAAACATACTCAAACGATGATAAACGTTATGATACAGCTGCAGATCTTATTCATAAAACATCATAAAAAAAAACATCTTCTTAAAGCTGTAGTGTGCAACTTTGTCCGTTACAGTCAAGCCATTACCAAATGAGTTGATAAAAAAACAATTAAGACTTAATTAGACTCTAATTAGATCGGGGCGGCTTCTAGCTCACCCACCAGTATGTTGGCTGTGTGCCACCCCCATCTCTCTCCCCCTTTCCAGTCTACTCTCGCTGTAATAAAGGAGAAAAAGCTTCAATGAAATCTTTTACAAAATTTAAAAAAAGACTTTCTCTGGACCTCTCAGTGTGTGATTTGTTTTACGCAGTAGTGGGAAGTAATTACAATTACTTATGTAACTGTAATTGAGTAGTTTTTTTGTGTACTTTTTAGAGTAGATTTTAAAAACTGTAATTTTACTTTTACTTAAGTTAGTTTTGTTTGAAGTATTGTAATTTAATACATTAGTTACTGAGTCAAAAAAATGTTTCAGCATAGTTTTAGGTTTCAGTTTAATTAATTACATATTAATAAGATTTTAAGTTTAAATATAAAAAAAGTATTACTCCCCTCGCGGTTAAAAAGTAACTAAATAACTTTTACTCTGAGTCAATTTTAAATGGATTACTTTTACTTGAGTATATTTTTAATCTATAAATTTACTTCATCAAAGTAGTAGTACTTCAACCAGAAGTAGAATATTTTTGGGCTCTTTCCACCTTTACGTCACCGCTGAGAAGGAACAGCAGCATTCAGCTTCGGAGACGAAGAGGACATAAGAAGACAAGATAATTACCTCTTCTGAAAAGTCAATAATGTTTTTTGTTTTTTTTTTAAATCCTCTGCGTCCTCTAGTAGTCTCGCTTTGCCAGACCTTCCTCCACAGCGCGGCAGAGGAAGGTCTGGCTAGTCCACACAGCACTCTGGGATGGGAGAGAAACATTCTCTGGTTTATTGGCATTTTGTTAAACCAATCCCAATCGTCTTGGGCGGTGCTGAGCGCCGGACGGAGCCACGGTGCCGCTGCTAGATAACCTCTGGATGGAAGTTGTTTAAGTGGAACGTGTGTACGTTCAAAGTAGTTTTAGTTGTCAACAGAAGACTCTGATTGGACAGATAGTCTAGCTAGCTGTCTGGATTTACCCAGCAGAGATCTGAGGACCAGGTAACCATAGTCCTCAGATTGGACAGATAGTCTAGCTAGCTGTCTGGATTTACCCTGCAGAGATCTGAGGACCAGGTAACCATAGTCTTCAGATTGGACAGATAGTCTAGCTAGCTGTCTGGATTTACCCGGCAGAGATCTGAGGACCAGGTAACCATAGTCCTCAGATTGGACAGATAGTCCAGCTAGCTGTCTGGATTTACCCTGCAGAGATCTGAGGACCAGGTAACCATAGTCCTCAGATTGGACAGATAGTCTAGCTAGCTGTCTGGATTTACCCTGCAGAGATCTGAGGACCAGGTAACCACAGTCCTGAGAAATCAGCCGCAGGTTAGAACGCCAACACAGAGAAAGACATCGCCGAAAAGAAGGACAAGCCTGCGGAATTTCCGGCGTCACCAGAGCAATCCCGGAAGTGGAACGTCATGGATATAGACTGCTACTATAGCAACTGCGTGGAGAAGGGGTCAAGGTGACAATTTTGTTGCCATTACTTAGAATTCCTAATGGGCGACATGAAACAACGCACTATAGCTTTAATGATGTGTTGAAATCTGCACTAATATCCCACAGCAGCCTCTCTCCTCATCTCCTCTATCTCCTCCCTCTCTCCTCCGATCTCTCTCACGGGCCCCACCCCGACAATCAACTCCCTCTCCATCTTTCATCGTCTGCATTCCTCCTCTCCGTCTGCCATGTTTCATCCTCTCCGCACGGCCTTTTTTTTTTTGCATGCTGCATGCTTTTGTTTCTTTGGCGCTCCTCTCAGACGCCCAGGTGGTGTCGAACGCTGCCAGTAAGTAAAGCCTGAAAGGCTAGTGTTATTTATAATTATATGTGTGGTTGTGTGTGTGTGGTGTGTGGTGTGTGTGTGTGTGTGTGTGTGTGTGTGTGTGTGTGTGTGTGTGTGTGTGTTACATGCCATATGCTTCTCTATATGCCTCTAGTGGCTAGTTGCCACTGTGCGGTGTCATTCTCTTCCTCTTCTGCTGAGTAAAGCTTCTGACACACAGGGGCTACATTTCGGTTTAAAAACAAACATCTTGGGCGCCCGGGTAGCTCAGTTGGTAGAGCGTGCGCCCATATACAGATGTTTACTTCTCAACGCAGGGGGCCCCGGTTCAACTTCAACTAGCAGGCCTTTGCTTTGCCTTTGAACTCCCCTTTTTATTGTATCCGCTCTTAAAAAAAGACACCTCCTGAATGTAGTCTGAACACGGCAGACAACAGACAAAAGGCAAATGTAATGAAATGATGTGCTCTTCCTCCTTCTCTCTCACCCCTGTCTGTTCCTCCTCCTCCTCCTCGTGCAGGACGAGTCTCTCCAGCGGCTGCAGAAGGAGTCTGAGATCCTGCAGACGACCTACGCCCACTACTTCGAGCAGACCATCATCAACAACGAGATCGACGAGACCATCAAGCACCTGGAGGAGGCCATCGATCTGGTGTGCACCACCAGCCAGTGGGTCCCCGTGTCCTGGGTCTACTGATCGACACCTCGCAGCTCCAACGCCTCGGACAAACTCCCCGACCCTACACAGATGAACTATCAACTAAAAACCCATGGGACCCTTCTCTTTCACGTGCGTTTCTGTGAAAGCGGCCACAAAGCATTCGACAGAAATCCCCCCCCCCCCCGAAACGCCGCACACACAACAAGCGGTGGACAAAACTACCGGACCCTCGCCCTGACAGACGACTTAGTCATAGTGATGTATAAAAAACGGATTTTAAACAAAAGTGAATATTGTCATGTCTGTACTAGCTAGGAGGCAACATTTTTGTAGATGTTTGTTTTAAAGAGACAGTACGGCGTCCCGTCCTCCTATCACATTGTGGCTCTGTCGTGTGTTGTCGTACTAAAAACCATCCGTAGAAAAACACTGTCAGGGCTATCTGTCTCTCGGCGGACGGGCTTAAAAAGCACACAAACAAACCGCAATGTCTTCTCGTGTAGAGATCGTCATTATTTATTCTTTCTTGTTCCCTTCTTGAAGTGTAACTACGGTTTGTTTTCAACCTGGACCCTATTTTCCTACGTTTTTGTGACTAATCAGTGAGGTTTCATTAAAGGCGTTTTTTTTCCAACCGGTCTAGGGTCCAGTATTAAGCGAGATCAAGCTACCATGTAAGTTGATGGGGCAAATGTCCAGCTTGTATTTACCTTCACTAAAGTGCTCGTTTTGCCGTTGACAGACTCAGATTAATATTCAAAGTGTCTGACAACATTATAGAAAGGATTTCTAAGGAGGTTGGCTTTTCTGTTAAAGAGTAAGAGCCTTTATTTAAACATAAAATCATCTGCGAAATTGTGTTCGCTAAACCCACCAGACTCCATATAAATAAACAGTAATTTAACCATTGTAAAATACACTTCATTCAAAGTTGACAGAAACAAAATACAACAATGAAAAGCCGTTTTAGGTTGTGTTTCCACTTTTCCAACCATCACATCTCTAGTTTGGGTTGAAATTAACACAGTTTACACACAGTTTACCAATTTACATGTGAAAATAAATTGGGTTTACACACGTTAAAAGTATTGCTTTTTTGAATGGAGTCTGGTGGGCTTAGCGCCAGCGACTTCAAGGCTGTTTCTGGTTAAACAGAAAGGTCTCAAAGATGTTTCAAATGTCTATCTCTGAAGGGATTATATAATAATGTTGTCAGACACAGAATATTAATCTGAGCCTGTCAGCAGCAAAAGGAAAATAGGGTCCAGGTTGAAAAAAGCGGTAGTTACCCTTTAACGCTGGGCCACATCCTCCCCTAGCGATCATTATTGTTAGCCATCGGTACAGTTACATTATCACGCACCTTTCTACCCACCAGGTACTGTCTCTTCTAAATAAATCCATAAATGTTTTAGAGATTTGAATGAGGTTATCATGCATGTGGACATTTTGCAAGCTTCCATGCAGTCAGTCAGTGTTCCCAGTGTCCCTCTGTAAACCTCCAAGAAAGAAAAGAAGACAAACACATACATAAATATTAAAAGAAAAAACATTCCAGTTGTTGGAAGAGAACTCAGCCAAGGGAAGCAAAGAGGGTGCGACAAAAAACCGCAACAGCAACAGAGCCGGACGTTGACTTGACACCTATGCACATCCCTTGCATTTCGGGTGACATTTCTAAAAACCACAGATTTATAAAAAAATAAAAAAAAAACTGTTAATGATCGACCATGTAGTGATGTGTTTGTAAAAAAAAATACAATAAAAGCCTCGGGGTTTTTTTCTTCTCTGTTTTAATTTGTCATACTCAAAAAAAATGTCCCAGTTTTCCTCATTTGTCATTTCAGAAATGTGATGTCCAAGAGTGTCAATGTTTCAAAAGTCTGCGAGAGATGAAAAGATGATTTTTTTATTTTTTTATTCTGAAACTGTTGGGATGCACCAAATCCAGATTTTTGGGGTCCGGCCGAATACCGAATCCTCCTCCCATCCCCGGTCCGTTACCACAGTAAGCTGCAGCATCTTAGCTGCTGTCTGTAGATGCACAACTGTTTTTTTTTGGGATGTTTCATACCAGATGTAACAGCGGCGACGTTGTGTGTTGTTTACGATCCTCGCCACCACGAGATCCGCATTGCAAATTGAACACGTATCTTGACTTGAACGCCCTTCTTGGGACTGAAAGTACCGCCAAACATCACTTTTTCCCCATTGTCACTTTCTCACAGCCTACTGCATTGAACACTCCACGTATTGTACGTCAACACCTTCCCGTAATCAGCGTTACGTCGACCAGCGTAGCACGTGCGTAGGGTTCAGTTGGTGAAAAAACATTCTAGAGTTCGGCAGAAACCGAACACCGTAAAAAAGCCCAATATATTCGGCCAAATCCGAATCCTGGATTCGGTGCATCCCTGGAAGCTGTAACTGTCTAAGGAAGTGTACCCTACACATTCTGCGAAGGCGACTTCTTATCGAGGGAAGAGGAGTTGGCGGCGTGTGCATCTGAGTAACCTGTATATGAATATGACGGACTGACAAACTGCCCCCTGTGTAAATGACTCTGCAATGATAACCGGTGGTTCGTCAGTATGAAACAGTTTTTAAAATACATTTTCTTTTATGTGTTGGAAAAGTGAACTGTGGAGTGGCTCTTCTTTTCCTTCTTCTTTTCCGCAGAACACAAGCGTGACACGAACAACATCTCTGTCCTAAAAATGCACACTGAGCAGCGACACGTAGCACAAAGCGAGTGCAACGCACTGTGACATGGGGGGGGGATAGAGAACGAGGAAGCGACGTGATGTAGATGCGACCAGAGCAGAGTTGGTGGAATAAGTTAACGTTTCGTACACAGTGTGTGTGGTGTCTGAAATAATCCCCAGACCGAAAACCAATTTTCTCCCCAGAAACGGGATTTTAATATGTTGTGCATACGTTTTCATTACGTCGGCCCTGGTTTTGTGACCACGGTCGGAAATAAAGCAAGCAGGAAAGGTTAACACATTCAACATTTTCAAATTAAACAGAATATTAACGTGTGCTTGTTGCCCCGTGTGCCCTGATATGCTCATCTGTTAATATTTCAGAATGACTTCATATGGTTGCTTAATAAAAGCTTTGCACGCAACCAAAGTACATGGTGGAGGGGTCTAAGGGTCCTTCCTCAAAAAAATGTGTTGTTTTTCAATTAAAAAAAAGGCAAATTGACATAAATTTGGACTGTTATCAACATATCTGTGTCTAAAATGTTGGAAAAGCTAAAGCCTATCACAAGTATATAATAATAATATTTATATAATATGTAATATTTGATACAATGAAACGGCAGGTTCATGAGTTTGACGCATAGCTTCCTCGGAGGGGAAAAAAAACGAGAAAAATAAATACATTTAAAAAAACACGTACTGGGTACAATCCCTTTTGCGAGATATTGACTTTGTTTCGCGAGATATCGCAAATCCAACAAACAAGGCTAACCCGAGCTGGTATCTGGTTAGCTGGTATCTAGCGAGCTAGCTAGTAGCATGACACGATTACATCTTCTTGGTTGTCTAAATACATCAGTTTATTTTGATAACCATAACTAATTAATACATGCAAAAGTGAAGCGTTACAATGGACGTCGTAGCAACATGCTCGTTCATGAGCTTCTTTCTCGTGTCTCTTCGCCTCATAGCTAGCTAGCTGTGTGGCGAACTCATGAACCTGCAGATTCATTGTATAAAATATATATTTAAATATTATTAGATACTTATGATATGCTCTAGCTTTTCCAACATTTTAGACACAGATATGTTGATAATAACGTCAAAATTTATGTCAAACAGCCTTTTTTTAAATTGAAAAACATCACATTTGTTTTAGGAAAGACCCTTAGACCCCTCCACCGTCCACCGTCGGCTCCACCGTCGACCGTCGGCTCCACCGTCGACCGTCGGCTCCACCGTCGGCTCCACCGTCGACTCCACCGTCGACCGTCGGCTCCACCGTCGACTCGACCGTCGGCTCCACCGTCGACTCGACCGGTCGGCTCCCCGTCGACACGTCGACTCCACCGTCGACCGACTCCACCCGTCGACTCCCCCGACGACCGTCGCTCCACCGTCGCCCACGTCTCCACCGTCGGCTCCACCGTCGGCTCCACCGTCGACCTCGCCCACCGCGCCTCCCCCACGTCGCGCCACCGTCGACTCGACCGTCGGCTCCACCGTCGCCACGCTCCACCGTCGGCTCCACCGTCGACTCGACCGTCGCCCACTCGCTCCACCGTCGACTCCACCGTCGACTCCACCGTCGACCGTTGGCTCCACCGTCGACTCGACCGTCGGCTCCACCGTCGACCGTCGGCTCCACCGTCGACCGTCGGCTCCACCGTCGACTCGACCGTCGGCTCCACCGTCGACCGTCGACTCCACCGTCGACCGTCAACTCCACCGTCGACTCCACCGTCGACTCGACCGTCGGCTCCACCGTCGACCATCGGCTCCACCGTCGGCTCCACCGTCGGCTCCACCGTCGACCATCGGCTCCACCGTCGACTCCCCCGTCGACTCCACCGTCGACTCGACCGTCGGCTCCACCGTCGACCATCGGCTCCACCGTCGGCTCCACCGTCGACTCGACCGTCGGCTCCACCGTCGGCGCTGACTGACGACCGCTGCGTCTGGTTGAGGTTTTTATTATCCAGTTAGATTTGAAATTGTCACCTCAGCACGACGGAGCCCGGCTAACTGTTGAGATAACAACTAAAATTACTTGAGATCTACTTTTTTCAATTAAATTTAAATTTGTTTCAACTACGCTGAACTGAAATTGTTTTATTTCGTTTTCAAAATACTATACTAGGCTACAGGTTATTTACGACTTTCAATTCCAAAATAATTAAAAAGTCATGTAAAGTCATAGTATACTATGACGTTTTATGACATTTATTTCGACATACTATACTGACTTGTGTTCCTTTTTTTGTCATATTACATGCTATTATTTTCTTTATTTTTTGACCAAATGTACATTTTTCAAATTTTTCCACATACTAAATTATGACTATTATAACTTTAGTCAACATACTATACTATGAATTGGGTTTGTGTTTGTTTTTTTCCTGGGTGTCTTTTTTTCTTATAATAGGCATTTGGGCATTTTAGGGTTTTATTTTGTTAGAGATGGAGACATGAAAGTAGAGAGAGGGAGAACAACATGCTGCAAGGGCGGCAGGGGGGAAGTCAAACCCGCAGCCGCAGCGTCGAGGACAAAACCTCTATATATGGTAGCTCGCTCTACCAGGTGAGCTACCCAGGCGCCCAGGTTTTTTAAACAGACCATATTAGACTTTATTCAGCTTTTGTCAACGTACTATACTGTCTTTTTAAAAGAATACTTTTTTGGGGATATTCTTCTACACCAACTGTACTATGACTTTGTTAGTATTTTTTCGACATACTATACTTTGACTTTTTTTCGACAAACTGTACCATGACTTTTTTATTTTTTCGACATACTTTCTAGACTTTTTTATATTTTTCGACATACTGTACTATAACTTTTTATTATTATTTTTTTACATACTATACTATGACTTTTTTATATATTTCGACATACTATGACGTTTTTATTATTAGTTTGACATACTATACTATGACTTTTTTATATTTTTTCGACATACTATACTATGACTTCATTTTTTTTCAACATGCTATACTATGAGTTTTTTATTTTTTTTTACATGCTATACTATAACTTTATTATTTTTTTGACATACTATACTATGACTTTGTTATTATTTTTTTGACATGCTATACTATGACTTTGTTATTATTTTTTGACATACTATACTATGACTTTGTTATTATTTTTTTGACATACTATACTATGACTTTTTGAAGACTCAAAAAAACACTCAAAAATATCTTGGTTTTCACAGGGTTAAATAAAAATAACCCCACATTAGAGCCCTGTTAGATGAGATGGGGGAGGAGACGCAGCATCCAGGCCCGTGTGCACATTACCGAGGGTTCACCGCTGAAACGGGTCGAGTCACTGAGCAGGCACGTCAAAACAACAACAATTTCTTTATTTATTTAGAAAAATGTATCCTGACAGAGCATTTTCATAACAACACCACCAAATCAGATCACTGTCTGTCCAACCTACTTCACATCATCAGGGTGAAAAGAAAGCAGCAGCTGATATTTGAACAGGGATATCATTAACATTTTCAGCTACACAGTACTGCGCATATATATATATATATATATATATATATATATATACACTACCGTTCAAAAGTTTGGGGTCACATTGAAATGTCCTTATTTTTGAAGGAAAAGCACTGTACTTTTCAATGAAGATAACTTTAAACTAGTCTTAACTTTGAAGAAATACACTCTATACATTTCTAATGTGGTAAATGACTATTCTAGCCCATTTCCAGCAACTATCACTCCAGTGTTCTAATGATACAATATGTTTGCTCATTGGCTCAGAAGGCTAATTGATGATTAGAAAACCCTTGTGCAATCATCTTCACACATCTGAAAACAGTTTAGGTCGTTACAGAAGCTACAAAACTGACCTTCCTTTGGGCAGATTGAGTTTCTGGAGCATCACATTTGTGGGGTCAATTAAACGCTCAAAATGGCCAGAAAAAGAGAACTTTCATCTGAAACTCGACAGTCTATTCTTGTCCTTAGAAATGAAGGCTATTCCATGCGAGACATTGCTAAGAAATTGAAGATTTCCTACACGGTGTGTACTACTCCCTTCAGAGGACAGCACAAACAGGCTCTAACCAGAGTAGAAAAAGAGTGGGAGGCCTCGTGCACAACTGAGCAAGAAGATAAGTACATTAGAATCTCTAGTTTGAGAAACAGACGCCCACAGGTCCCCAACTGGCATCTTCATTAAATAGTACCCGCAAAACACCCAGTGTCAACATCTGCAGTGATGCCAGAGTGCAAAGAAAAGCCATATCTGAGACTGGCCAATAAAAGAAAAAGATTAAAGATGGGCAAAAGACTCAAACATTGGACAAGGAAGACTGGAAAAAAGTGTTGTGGACAGATGAATCCAAGTTTGAGGTGTTTGATCACAAAGAAGAAAATTGTGAGACGCACAAATGAAAAGATGCTGGAAGAATGCCTGACGCCATCTGTTAAGCATGGTGGAGGTAATATATGGTCTGGGGTTGCTTTGGTGTGGTAAGGTGGAGATTTGTACAGGGTAAGGGATTCTGAATGAGGAAGCTATCACTCCATTTTGCAACGCCATGCCATACCCAGTGGACAGCGCTTGATTGAGCCAATTTCATCCTACAACAGGACAATGGCCCTAACACACCTCCAAATTGTGCAAGAACATTTAGAGCAGAAGCAGCAGCTGGTATTCTATCGGTAATGGAGTGGCCAGGCATCACCAGATCTGAACCCCTTGAGCTGTTGTGGAGCAGCTTGACCGTATGGTACGCAAGAAGTGCCCATCCAACCACTCCAACTGGTGGAGCTGCTTCTGAAGCGTGGGGGACATTTCTCCAGATTACCTCAACAAATTACAGCTAGAATGCCAAAGGTCTGCAATGCTGTAACTGCTGCAATGGAGGATCTTTGACGAAAGCAAAGTTTGATGTAAAAAAAAATCTTATTTCAAATACAAATCATTATTTCTAACCTTGTCAATGTCTTGACTCTATTTTCTATTCATTTCACAACGTATGGTGGTGAATAAGTGTGACTTTCAGGAAAAACAAAATTGTTTGGTGACCCCAAACTTTTGTGTGTGTGTGTGTGTGTGTGTGTATATATGCAGTAAGCAGAATATGTTGCAATTTAATTTAACACTTCACTTATTTGCAGTGTAATCTACCTAAAAGCTTTTCATAAAGCTGCAAAAATGAATTGATTCGTTGTTGACTATTAAATGAATCTGCAACCATTTTTATAATCCATGAATAAAGTTTGAGTATTTTTTATGAATAAAATGTAAAACATTATCTGGTTCCAGTTTGTTAAATGTGAATATTTTCTAGTCTCTTCTCTCCTCTGTGACAGTGAACTGAACATCATTGAGTTGTGGATAAAACAAGGACGTTTGAGGACATCATCTTGGGCTTTTTGTAATTTTTTTTGATGCACATTTTTTCACAATTTTCTGATTTTTTTTTGGAAATCAAACAAATAATCAAGAAAATAATCTGCATTAATAATCGACAATGAAAGTAATCGTTAGTTGCAGCCCTACTTTTATTATCCCAAGGGGCACTGACATGTGTTGTCACTTTCCCCTCCCCCATCAACAGCCTGCCATGTGCCAATCAAATAGGGCGTAGGTCACGTCCACGAGGGGCATCGGAGACAAAAGCAACGAGAAAGTCCCTGCATTCACTGTAGCAAACACAAGCGGCAACAACACTGAGCCGCATGCAATAAGAAGATTAATGCATTCATGGAAAAGCTGCAGAACCCACATTTAGAGCAGAGAGCACATCTGTTTAGGAGATAACTACAGGAGCTCTTATCTCCTTTAACTTTACACATAGATGTCAATGAAAATACAAAAAAAGACTCGTAACAGACTATGTAATGCTACGAATATTAGCGTAATGTTTAATTAAAATTGAGTGTTATGCAATATATAATTCATACATATATATAACAAAAGGTGGAGGCTCACATGTACATTTTCATCATGTCGCCACAGTAATCCACAGTATGAAATCCACACAAGTCAATCCTTTGGCAGAGCTGTTTATATATGACCTATGATGAACGATATGCATCAGATGTGTCCTCTATAAAGATTCTAGATTATCGTGTAGAAACAGCTCGTGTGGAAATAAATACCGCCGTGTCACTGCCAATCTTTCCATGCGAAGAATTGCTTTCATTTCAACAGAAAAAAGAATCCCACATATTTGACGTTTTGGCACGAAAAACTCGCACCGGCAACCGCACGTGTGCTGAAAACATTTTCCATCCATTTTATCTCAACGGCAAATTTAAAAAAAAGCTACTTCTTGTTGTTTCTGTGGGTCCGGAAGCCAAAGTCCTCATGTGCAAGAAATACTGTGATTAACATCTGACCGGCCAATCAAACCAAAGATGAGCCACGCTACAGTGAAGCAGAGGAGCGACTGGCGTGCCTGGGCCCGCCGCCCCGCGACCCCCGAAGACAGCTGCCCCTCCTCGGGCAGTGTCGCGTTGCGGAGGCTCTCCGTCCCGTTCCCCAACTCCTCTCGGAGCTCCTGCTGCAGCAGCTTGGAAATGAGGCTGTTGAAGCGGTTTTCCGTGGTGGAGGCTATCTCCGACGACACCGTGGTCAGGTTCAGCTCCCCGGGGTCCACGCACGTGCCGTTCACCTTGGCGAAAACCACTTCGCTGAGATCCAGCCCCGCCACGGAGGTAGGCGAGGCGCACGGGATGTCCCGCACCAGCTTGTAGCTTTCCATCCAATCCTTCAGCCACTCCAGGGAGCAGTCGCACTCCCAGGGGTTTCGGAAGAGGTAAAGGCGGCCCAGGAAGTAGATGGGCTGGAAGACGGAGAAGGGAAGGGTGGTGAGGTTGTTGCTGTTCAGGTGGAGGGTGATCAGGCTGGTCAGGTTCTCAAATGTGCCTTCCTCGATGTTGACCAGCTGGTTCCTGTCCAGGTAAAGGACCTCCAGCTCCACCAGGTCACCAAACCAGGTCTTAGATACGTTGGTCAACAGGTTTCCCCCGAGGTTGAGCATCTTGAGGCGGACGAGGCCCTTGAAGGCGTGCCGCGGCAGATCACACAGCACGTTGTCGTTGAGGTAGAAGTTCTCCAGCCGCACGAGGTCCTGGAAGGACTGGTCATGGATCACGTTGATGCGGTTTTCCTGGAGGTTTAGGTACCTGGAATGAGAAGAAGACAGATGTTTAAGAGACAGAACTGAGGACTGTAAAATCAGTGGACGTAGCGTCCGTAACGTCACCCATTGGTTAGTCTGGATCAATGGAAGAACACGAGGATAACTGCGTGACACCCCTCACCTTACGCTCTTTTTGTTTGGGGAAACCATCATTATAAACTTCAGAATTTACATTGACTTTAATTAGAACTTTTGGCCTTATAGTAAACATTGTTTGTGTTAAGGTTGTAGTTGTTGCCATAGGCGCCGATACTGTGGGTGCTCCAGGGCTTGAGCACCCATGGAAAATACTGAGCACCCACGTGTGCCAGACTGCCAGTAGGCTACATTCATTAAAAATGAAACATTGCAGTTGGTGCTAAGTGGAGCGTCTGTCATGGTGTG
>NC_045743.1:19883642-19883884 GCF_008692095.1 Etheostoma spectabile | reverse complement strand
TTGGTTATGTCGCTGTCAGTCCCCTGCTCCATATCCTATCCACCAATCACAGCGTCTTTCAGATGTAGACGCTTCTTCAGTACCAAAACAAGTTTCATCCAGAGACAATTCGTCCAGTGTTTACCATCGCCCAAGACCATTGTGATTGGTTTAACCCTCATGTTGTCCTCGGGTCAAATTGACCCGTTTCCCCATTTCAATGTTCTTTTTATCTCCCCAAAATAACATGACTGATTCCACAC
>NC_045743.1:19883485-19883632 GCF_008692095.1 Etheostoma spectabile | reverse complement strand
GGCAAGTACACATCTCTACTTTCATTAACTTTGGGGCGTCTTATTCAATTTTATATCATTTGGAGAGAAAAATGTAAGTGGTTTTGAAATAGTATTAAATAAAAGTTTACATATTCCAGTCTGTGATTATTCATCAACATCCATTCC
>NC_045743.1:19883275-19883475 GCF_008692095.1 Etheostoma spectabile | reverse complement strand
GTCTAAATAATTCCTAATTTTTGCTTTTCTAACTCAAACTATATATGTATAACTGTAAAGCTGAAGTTAATAAGTTAGTGTTAAGTAGTGTTGAAAATGTCAATAAAAGTGACAAACATTAAAAAAAAGAAACAAAAGTGTGGAAAAATGGGACAAAAACATGAGAAAAAGTTAAAAACGTTGATTAAAAGCCTCAACAA
>NC_045743.1:19881543-19883265 GCF_008692095.1 Etheostoma spectabile | reverse complement strand
TTTCAATTTTGACGGGAAGACAACACAAGGGATATAGAAATGCAAACAACCCAGAGTTTTTTCCTCCTATCCCAGAATGCATCTGTGGTGTAGCATTTACATATGTACATTTACATGAGCTACTTCCAGCCTGCGACGTACTTGAGACTGCCCAGGCCCAGCAGGGAGTTGTAGGCCACCGCCTCGATCCGGTTCCTCTCCAGGTAGATGTGTGTCAGGTTCTCCATGCCCCTGAACGCACCGGGGATCCTCCTGAAGTTGTTCTGGAAGCAGAGCAGCTCCTTTAGCGCGGTTTGCTCCAGGAAGATGCGGTCCGGGATGTTGAAGAGGTTGCAGTCTGACAGGTCCAGGCGCACCAGCTTCTTCAGCCCCGTGAAAGCCCGTGTGTGGAGGTAACTGATGTAGTCGTTGTGCGCCATTCTCAGCTCCACCAGGTTGGGAAGGCCCTGCAGGACAGAGGGTCAGTTAAAAGTGCTGATCTAGGTACGGGGTTTCCTCCAGGTGGTGGCCCATCAGGCCTAAGCCCCTGGAAATTATCAATGTATTTTTAAGAACTACATTTTTAGTGCAGCGCCTCAGTTTTTATTTATTGTTTTTATTTCCACTCAGCTTTTAGCATTGACTTAATGAAGGGCAATGTTGGATCTGTCTTATGGCTTTATTAAATTCTCAATTCTCAGTTCTGTTATTGCAGAAACTATTGGACTCTGCCATCAGTTTGGGACTGGCCGGGCTAGCTAAACAACTTTTAGGGGGGGAAACTCTGAAATATTTGGTGTCACAACTTCACAAGGTTTAATAGACCCCAAGCGGGAATTAAAAAGAACGTTGGTATGGGAAAACAGGTCAATTTGACCCGAGGACAACACAAGGGTTGAGAAAAGTCGAAGAGTTGCAGTCGAACACCAGCACAGAACCTGAGCAGACCTTGAAGGCCCCAGGGGTGATGAAGGAGATGTTGTTGTGGTCCAGAGAGAGAGTCTTGAGGGAGGGCAGCGTGCCGAAGGCCCGCTCCGACAGGAACTTGAGTTTGTTCTTGTCCAGGTTGATGGCGGACGCCTCGCAGGGGAACTCTTTGGGCAGCTCCGAGATGCTGGAGCGGTCGCACAGCACCGTGCAGCTCTTCTCCTGGGTGCAGGAGCAGGGCGGAGGACACGCCCGGACACACGACCACCGGGCCAGCACCGCCGGGGGCAGCAGGCACAGCACCGAGACTGGAGGGGGACAGAAGGAAAAACAACACTGCAGTCAGTCACAAATACTTTACTGAATAGAAAGAACCACGAGAGCCAGACAAAGGAAAACTTTTCAAGCGTGAGTGAAGACTGGAGTCAGGTGGAAACAGCTGGTCGGACTCTGGGCCAAAGAGAACTAAATCCAACCTACCGACATCTCTAACGCAAACTTTAAAACTAAAATGTTAGGTTGGGTTTAGAAAAAGAACAGTGGTGTAGTCTGGTTTATTGTAGTAAGTATACTGTGTAGTTCTGTTGTTGTATTACTTAGAATTCCTCATGGGGGGCAGCAGAAACTATGCACAAAAGCTATTTTATTTTTTTCAACCCTCATGTTGTCCTTGAGTCAAATTGACCCATTTTCCAAAATACCAAAACAAGTTCCTTCCAGAGACTATTCGTCCGGTATTTAGCGCCGCCCAAGACCATCGTGATTGGTTTAACCCTTGTGTCGTCCTCGGGTCATATTGACCCGTTTTCCTATATC
>NC_045743.1:19881404-19881533 GCF_008692095.1 Etheostoma spectabile | reverse complement strand
TTAATTCCCCAAAATAACATGATTGAGTCCACAAAACGCTCTTTGCCAAGTACAAATCTCTACTTTTATTCATTTTGGGGTTTCTTATTCAATTTTATAACATTTGAAAAAACACTGAAGTGGTTTTGA
>NC_045743.1:19880626-19881394 GCF_008692095.1 Etheostoma spectabile | reverse complement strand
AGTAAAAGTTGACATATTCCAGTTTGTGATTATCCATCAACATGCTTCCCTTTTTTTTATTTTAGTCTAAATAATTCCTAATTTCTGCTTTTTCTAACTCAAACATTAGGTATAATTTCCCAAAAAGGAGGTTTATTGACGATGAATTCCAAAAATAACTGGAAAATGGACGCAGGTCAGAATCGAACCCTGAGCCGCTGAGTTGAGGACTGAGCCTCTGCACCAGGTGAGCTACCCAGGTGCAATTTAGATTTAAAAACTACTGTTAAGATGAAGTGGGCGCGTCTGGCCAGGTTGGGAGTTGAATTAGAAGCTAAGCATGTACCTGTAGTAATTACCATGTCAGGATCTGAGTCCCCCGGGTAGAAGACAGAGGTTACACCCTCAGGCCACTGTTTTTAACACACAGCCCAGGGCAGACAGGAAAGACATGTGGACTACTAATTACTTGTGCTGTGCTACAATCTGCAGCCCACGCTCTGAACAAGGGGCCTTGTAGTTTGATTGCACCCTGGGGTGACCTTCTGAGAATACCTTTATCCTATGAGAAGGAAAACACAGATGACATTCAAAATATATCAAAATTATAATGGAATATAAAGCAGGGGCTTTCACATCAGGGACCTGAGCCTGGATCACCAAAGTCGACCCCAAAGCAATGAGGACAAAACAAAGTACTGGATATCGGCCGATAGATCGGATTTTTAAATAACCAAATATTCGTATAGGTATCAGCCTTAACCCTTGTGTTGTCTTCCCGTCAACCAT
>NC_045743.1:19880525-19880616 GCF_008692095.1 Etheostoma spectabile | reverse complement strand
TTTTTCACTATTATTGCTTTTTCTAACATTTTTTTGTCACTTTTTTCTATTGTGGGTGCTTTTTTGATGTTTTTTCCAAAGTTATTTGATA
>NC_045743.1:19880298-19880515 GCF_008692095.1 Etheostoma spectabile | reverse complement strand
TCTAATGTTGACATTTTCAGCTTATTTCGAAGGCCCCATTTTTTTTTGTGATGAAAAAACTGAAAACGAGGGTTAAAAATCCTTTATCGGTCAGGCTGTAGTCGATATAGAGTACATCCCTCTAAAAACGTCCTTGTTTCCTCTCTTATCACATGATTAAGGGAAGGAAGTGAAGTAAACTTTCAGCCCACGACCCCCAAAGTAACGGTGCAAGTGA
>NC_045743.1:19879477-19880288 GCF_008692095.1 Etheostoma spectabile | reverse complement strand
CGACCCCCCCATTATAAACGTATATAAACATTGCGCGCAACCACGCACGCACTATAAGCGTATCCAAACACGAGCATATTGACAACACAAAATAACACAAAATAACACAACAGTTTTATCTTGTGTTAAAATCATGGCTAACATATGCTATTTCTAATCATTTTTAAATTTTATTTTATTTCTGGAAATCAACTTGCGACCCCCCTCTCTGGCTCGCGACCCCCTGTGGGTCCCGACCCCCACTTTGGGAATCACTAGGGGACGTGAGATTCAGCCACCGAAGATAAAATGTCTTTGATGGACGTATGTTTCTAGATGCTTCACTGGAAGAAATCGTTGTGTTCCTCTGTGCTAAGACATTATTCATTATTATTATTATTATTAAACAAGGTTTAACAGTTTCTTTCACCCAGCCAGGATAAAGTGTGAGAGCATTTTGGCAGCTGAGGAGGAGGAAAAAAAGAAGCAGAAGAGGAGTGAAGGGATTGAAACTGACCAGTGAAAGTGATGACAGTCATTACTGTAGTCTCTCATCTGGGACATGCCAGGATTAACGGAGGTCTGAAACGGCACAAAAGCAGCACAGCAGCACTTAATGATGAGCGGTTATGAATTATATAAATATGTCCCGAAGCCAGTTGTTGGGAAGTGTGTAAGTGATTTCAAAGATGCAGTTTTAGCTCCGTTTGACTCCTTAACTTTAACTGGTGACAACAGGTCTCTGTAAAAAGGTAATTTACAGAATATCACAAATGTTAAAGTCTCTGAACAGCCACACAGGGTTTCTTTTTTTTTTTTTTTTAAGTTATTT
>NC_045743.1:19878647-19879467 GCF_008692095.1 Etheostoma spectabile | reverse complement strand
GACTTCTGCTATGGTTGAAGCACGATAAAGCATATGTCCTGCATGAACAGGTGCAACAGAGTTTACAGGAGAATCAGGAAGATGTCTCTCAATCAAGGGCGTAACTTTGGGTTCAACATTTGGGGGCGTTCAGATCTCCACTTTTGAGCAAAATTGACATTTTTGCTTCATTTCCTCTATTTCTGGTGAATCTTCCTGCAACAATTTGTGCCTTTTCTGCATCATTTTAGGAATATACAAATGTCTTTATTTATGCAAAGGAAATTAAAATAGTATTAGCATTTGCTAGTTTTTAACCTGTTAACCTTTTTAACGCCTGTAAATTATGCCTAAACAATCAATCAGTATAAATACACCCAGATAGTTCTGGGAATAAAACTCGTGTGAGGGTGGTCAGGGCCTTTAACCTGAGCAAACAGAAAGAGAAAGAAAATGGGAGAACATGCAGAGAAAGGAAAGTGCCATTTACCTGTAGATCTTTCCAGATGGTTGCCTCCATGTGGGTTTAAAGTCCCGGTCCAAATACTGGTGCATGATGGGTCCATCCTGCCCGTCCCGCATCAGCCTGCAACGGCAAAACTGAGGCTGACGCAGTTCACAGTGTGTGTGGTTGTGTTTTTACACTTCATCCTCCCCCATCCACTGTGTGTGCATAGGTGTATGTGTGTGTGTGTGTGTGTGTATTATAAAATACACCAAAAAGCCATCTCTTAATGGCAGTCAAATCCCCTGGATGGAGTGGTGGATGGAGATGGGCGGTTGGCGGGATTACAGACGTAAAGAGAAGCTCTCAGATCAAAACGGGGCAGAGTGGTAACTT
>NC_045743.1:19877562-19878637 GCF_008692095.1 Etheostoma spectabile | reverse complement strand
AACACACACACACACACACACACACACACACACGTTGGACATAAAACTTATATACAGAAATGCAGAAGGTGAAAAGGATTAGGGATCAGCGCGCCATCACCAGTTCCCTAAAATGAGGTTTTATACATTATTGTATTAGTATGAGATATTACAGTATAACAGTTTGATTGGTGTCAGTGGCTGGGTGGTTATGAAACCTACTTTAAAGTGGGGTAAACACGTTGACTTGACAGGATGAAAGCGATGTAACCATTGTTGCCTAAAAAGCTCCCACTAAGTAGAATAACAGGTCAGCTTACTTATCTGATCACCAGACTACAGCACTTTAAAATTCAGCACACAAACCTAAATCTCTCCACATCAGGTTACCGTGGGTACAGACGATTGGGAGGCTCACCTTGTCTGACACACACACAGACAGACACACAAAATTCCTATAAATTAGACGGGGCCTTTATTTGAACGAGGCTTTTATTAGAGAGAGGCCCTTTTTTCAAATTTTTAACTATTTCAATCAATTTTTCATACCAGTGAACTATAATCCAATGTAATCATGTTTGCTAAATATATTTGGTCATATTTTAGAACAAAGCTTTCTTTGTCTTTTTTTTTGTTTTTTTAAATTGACCTCAGGTAAGTAGAATCGTTTTTCCACTTGCCCAGAAAAAACAGGTTTGAACAGGTTTATTTGGTTCGCCAAAATGTATTGTGAAATAAATTGATATGCGTTCCAAATCAAAACAACAAGCTCTTCCACACCAAACTGGGAAAAAACATTTCTTACTGCCATGTTGAAACAGGAACGAAAACGCTGTGAGGTGGATTTGAGAACACCAGGGTTTTCCCTGCCAAATGCCAGGTTTAGGTGCAGCATCCGAGCCAAATTAATGTAACTACAAGACTTTTCTTAGATCCAATGATTTTAGTTAGAGTTTCTTTTATCAAGATTTGTCTTTAAGCTTTTCTTTTAGCCTTAATACTGCGTTTATCTCTCTATTAGATTCTATTGGCTTCTCTCAAAGTGTTCATATACCGACTCGCCGTTTTAACCACACCCTTGATCTTGTTCTGGTAT
>NC_045743.1:19877453-19877552 GCF_008692095.1 Etheostoma spectabile | reverse complement strand
AATTGAACATTTAATAGTGTTCCCACAGAATCCCGTCCTATCTGACCACTGTTTGATAACTTTTGAGTTTATACTGCTGAACTACACGCTATTAGGCAA
>NC_045743.1:19874990-19877428 GCF_008692095.1 Etheostoma spectabile | reverse complement strand
AACCCTCCTATACAAGATGTCTATTGATAGTGCTGTAGCTAAATTTAAGGATGTGATACCATTAGCATTTAATTCATTACCAAGTACAAAAGTAACGGAGGACTATCTAATTTCAGTCCTCCCAAATTGATCATTTTGTTGATAGTGCAGCAGGCTCGCTACGAATGACTCTAGACTTGTTGCCCCTCTAAAAATGAAGATAATAAAACAAAACGGTTAGCTCCATGGTATAACATTGAATCTCGCAAATTTAAGCAATATTGCAGAAACTTAAGATTTGGCGTTCCACCAAACTGAAAATTCTTGTTTAATCTGGCAAGATAGTCTTAAATTATGGAGGCCCTCGTAATGCCAGAGCAGCGTACTACTCGTCATTGATAGAGGAAATAGGAACCACCCGGTTTCTTCTCGCACTGTAGCCAGGCTAACAGAAGGTCCACGCTCTACTGCGCCAAGTTTCCCATGCTCTTAGTAGCTTTAACGAGTGGTTTCTCTCTAAGCATTACACATTTACGTTCCAAACTTGGAAGCCAATCCCCAAGGCCTGCCTTTAGCTGGGCACTGACTTATCTAACAAAGAGCAACTCCAGAAAACCAGGTGAAAACTAGATATGTATAGTTTAGACTGCTTTGCTTCACTTGATCTTTATCAATTAATACAATTATTTCTTAATCTAAAAAAATCAACCTCTTAGACCCCATCCAGACTAGGCTTCATCCAAAACCTCAACCTGCCTCTTAGACTCCATCCGACTAGGCTCATCTAAACCCTCAACCTGCCTCTTAGACCCATCCGATAGGCTCATCAAACACAACCTGCCTCTTAGACCCCATCCCGACTAGGCTTCATCCAAACCATCAACCTGCCTCTTAGGACTCCATCCCGACTAGCTCATCCAAAACCATCAACCTGCCTCTGACCCCATCCCGACTAGGCTTCATCCAAACCATCAACTGCCTCTTAGACCCCACCCGACTTGGCGTCTCACCAAACCATCAACTTGCCTCTTAGCCCATCCCGACTAGGCTTCATCCAAACCATCAACCTGCCTCTTAGACTCCATGCCGACTAGGCTACTTAAAGACGTTTTACCCTTAGTCACACACTCTCTCTAGATAAACCAATCTATCTTTATTAACAGGGTGTACCACAGCACTTTAAAGGCTGTAATTAAACCTCTTCTGATAAAGCCCACCTTGATCCAGAGTTTTAGCCAACTCAGATAGCTAATCCAACCTTCCATTGCTCCCCAAGATCTTGGAGAAAGCAGTCCGCCAAAAAGCTGTGTGACTTTCTCGATAGCGACAGCTTATTTGAGGATTTTCGAATCGGGATTTAGAGTTAACTTCATCGGCCCAGCGACCAAGCACGCATGTGAACACGTGTATCTACTACGAGTTCCAGCCTATACTTTGAATTTCAAAAAACAAAGGACTAAGTTTTTCTCATAGTACTGGTGGTGTGTAGTTTAGTTATCTTTTTATAGCTGCATGCATTTGATACCACACTTGATCAAAAATCTTAATAACGCACGATCCGGATGGGAAGAGTACATGTATATTGGTCAATTTAACGAGGACGGCTCTAACAGTTGGTTATACGTTTATTTATCGGAACTGCGCTTCGGCAGTTTGATCATAGTTACGCATGGATGAATACCTCCAATGCATGCCCAACAGTTAGTCACAAGGCTCGACTTGCGTGCTACGGTCCACCAAATCCGTTCACTTTCCCGACCTATGCTTCCTTTACGGCAAGTTAATGCCACGGAATCACACACTCCAAAAGACATCATATGTTATGCAGTGATACGTACTTCCCCCTCCATACACACCCCCCACCCTGCCTTTCGACACTGCTCCATAGCAGAAGCCGTTTGGCACTCCTGGAGGTTGATTATGGTGTATATAGCAAATGTGATAATGTCACTAAGATTTTTCATTATCAGTGCTTGCTGATGTGTGTGTTGCAGCAGTGGTATTGTAAACCCATGAGGAGGAAGCACTTGTACTATGATAAGGAGCATGCCTGTGATTTGTCTTAAGTGCAAACTCAGTATTAAACTACTCGCATAAGGTTTGTTACTGGGGCCAAGCACCCTCGCCGTTTTGAACGAATTATCACATACGAGAGTAGCTGGATGTGTTTTCCAATGTCAAGGATCCTTCCAGGAGCAGGTTCAGAGTCCTCCTTAGCATTTGGCGAACATGTACAATGGAAACAGGCTGTACCCTCAAGTGCACGTCATGCGGGGCTGGGTCACTTAATTTTTTGCTTTGCATTTTTCAGAAACCACTGCTAAATTTAAGGATGTGATACCATTAGCATTTAATTCATTACCAAGTCACAAAGTAACGGAGGACTCCTATTCTAATTTCAGTCCCTCCCAAATTGATCATTTTGTTGATAGTGCAGCAGGCTCGCTACGAATGACTCT
>NC_045743.1:19874757-19874980 GCF_008692095.1 Etheostoma spectabile | reverse complement strand
TTGCCCCTCTAAAAATGAAGATAATAAAACAAAGACGGTTAGCTCCATGGTATAACATTGAATCTCGCAAATTAAAGCAAATATTGCAGAAACTTAAGATTTGGCGTTCCACCAAACTGAAAAATTCTTGTTTAATCTGGCAAGATAGTCTTAAAACTTATAGGGAGGCCCTCCGTAATGCCAGAGCAGCGTACTACTCGTCATTGATAGAGGAAAATAGGAA
>NC_045743.1:19861093-19874732 GCF_008692095.1 Etheostoma spectabile | reverse complement strand
CACGGGGGTGGGGAACCCCAGGTTTCTTTTCAGCACTGTAGCCAGGCTAACAGAAGGTCACAGCTCTACTGAGCCAAGTATTCCCATAGCTCTTAGTAGTAACACTTTATGAGGTTCTTCAACGATAAATTATACTTTGGAAGCAAAATTCACCAAGACCTGCCTTAGCTGGCACTGACTTTCTCTAAACGCAGACCTCAAAACAGCTGTAAAACTAGATGTATTTTTAGACTGCTTTGCTTCACTTGATCTTTATCAATTTAATACAATTATTCTTAATCTAAAAAAATCAACCTCTTAGACCCCATCCAGACTAGGCTTCATCCACCACACCCGCCTCTTAGACTCCATCCCGACTAGGCTTCATCTAAACCTCACCTGCCTCTTAGACCCCATCCGACTAGGCTTCATCCAAACCATCAACCTGCCTCTTAGACCCCTCCCGACTAGGCTTCATCCAAACCTCAACCTGCCTCTTAGACTCCATCCCGACTAGGCTCATCCAAACCATCAACCTGCCTCTTAGACCCCATCCCGACTAGCTTCATCCAAACCATCAACCTGCCTCTTAGACCCCATCCCGACTAGGCTTCATCCAAACCATCAACTGCCTCTTAGACCCCATCCCGACTAGGCTCATCCCAAACCATCAACCTGCTCTTAGACTCCATGCCGACTGCTACTTAAAGACGTTTTACCCTTAGTCAACCTTCTCTCCTAGATATAACCAATCTATCTTTATTACAGGCTATGTACCACAGCACTTTAAAGTAGCTGTAATTAAACCTCTTCTGATAAAGCCCACCTTGATCCAGATGTTTTAGCCAACTATAGACCTATCCAACCTTCCATTTCTCCCCAAGATTCTTGAGAGCAGTCGCCAAACACTGTGTGACTTTCTGCATAGCGACAGCTTATTTGAGGATTTTCAGTCAGGATTTAGAGTTCATCATAGCACAGAGACAGCACTTGCATAGCTCTTAGTAGTAACGACTTTATGAGGTTCTTCAACGATAAAATTATAACTATTGGAAGCAAAATTCACCAAGACCTGCCTTTAGCTGGCACTGACTTATCTCTAAACGCAGGAACCTCAGAAACAGCTGTAAAACTAGATGTATGTTTAGACTGCTTTGCTTCACTTGATCTTTATCAATTTAATACAATTATTTCTTAATCTAAAAAAATCAACCTCTTAGACCCCATCCAGACTAGGCTTCATCCAAACCCTCAACCTGCCTCTTAGACTCCATCCCGACTAGGCTTATCTCAACCCTCAACCTGCCTCTTAGACCCTCCCGACTAGGCTTCATCCAAACCTCAACCTGCCTCTTAGACCCCCCCGACAGGCTTCATCCAAACCATCAACCTGCCTCTTAGACTCCATCCCGACTAGGCTTCATCCAAACCATCAACCTGCCTCTTAGACCCCATCCCGACTAGGCTTCATCCAAACCATCAACCTGCCTCTTAGACCCCATCCCGACTAGGCTTCATCCAAACCATCAACTTGCCTCTTAGACCCCATCCCGACTAGGCTTCATCCAAACCATCAACCTGCCTCTTAGACTCCATGCCGACTAGGCTACTTAAAGACGTTTTACCCTTAGTCAACACTTCTCTCCTAGATATAACCAATCTATCTTTATTAACAGGCTATGTACCACAGCACTTTAAAGTAGCTGTAATTAAACCTCTTCTGATAAAGCCCAACCTTGATCCAGATGTTTTAGCCAACTATAGACCTATATCCAACCTTCCATTTCTCCCCAAGATTCTTGAGAAAGCAGTCGCCAAACAGCTGTGTGACTTTCTGCATAGCGACAGCTTATTTGAGGATTTTCAGTCAGGATTTAGAGTTCATCATAGCACAGAGACAGCACTTGTGAAAATTACTAATGACCTCCTAATTGCATCAAACAAAGGACTTATCTCTGTACTGGTGTTATTAGATCTTAGTGCTGCATTTGATACCATTGACCAACATATCTTAATACAGAGATTGGAACATTTAATTGGCATTAAAGAGACTGCTCTAAGTTGGTTAAAGTCTTATTTATCAGAGCGATCTCAGATTGTTCATGTTAACGATGAATCCTCCATGCATGCCACAGTTAGTCACAAGGATCTGTGCTCGGTCCAATCCTGTTCACTTTATACAGCATATGCTTCCTTTAGGCAATATTATCAGGAAACACTCCAAACTTTCATTGTTATGCAGATGATACTCAATTATATCTATCGATCAAGACGGATGAAACTAATCAGTTAGCTAAACTTAAAATGTGCCTTCAGGATATTAAAACCTGGGTGGAAACCATGTACAATGGAACAGGCATCAAGTGCAGTCATTGCGGGCTGGCGTCACTTAATTTTTTTGCTGCATTTCAAAACACTGGATGAAATGGTTGTGGAAGTGTTAACTGGCTGTAAATTATGCTGTGGGATGTAGAAAATGATCAGCAGCCGTTTCTTAATGTCACGGAAGGATCCTCCAAAGCAGGAGGAGGACGCTACGTCAGACGTCCGCCGAAGGACCGTTCCAATTTCGGGATCCTCGATTCCTCCAAGGACGGAGTCTTCATTCAGAAAATTTCCATTGACGGAGAAGGATGCATATGGTATCCTTCGCGGTCCCAAAACACCCACAATCCTATGCGCGAGCCTTTGACGGCTCGTTTTAAAAAAATAAATAAAATAAATAGAGCGGACATAAGCGGGAGTTCGAGCGGCATCGCTGACGGTGAAGTTTTTAATTAACGTAAGTATCTTTAGTGTGTGCTGTACATTGTTATCACCGTTATGTTTTACACTCAATGTCAAGCTTAACGCTTTAAAGCGTACAAAATGCTATAAATTAGGTGATACACCCCGAGCTACGTTAGATAACTGAACCTGACAGTAACATTCGGCTGTTAGCTAGTAGGTTGCTGTCTTTGTAAAGTTTAAGTTGGCAAGTTCATCTCTTATATGCCGTTATCGTAAATGCGTAACGTTGCATAGCAGAGATTTAGAAAGTTGGTATGTTTATCACTGGTTGTATCTGTAGAAGGGAGGTATCACTGCACGTGTTAACTTCACTAGCCCCGTTCAACGAAGGCTGACATGTAGAGCACTTTTCCCGTGTAAAACGTAATGTTTTCTAGCATTCATAACGTAACATCTTTTGTTATGTTAACTGTCTTTTAACAGGGACTAACTGAGGCGGTCACCAGGACGGCAAAGCCACGACCAGCAGGGAGACAGAGGCCAAAGAGAGATGTTGAATACATTTTGCTATTAAGGATTGTCTTTTAACATAAATGCTTTAAATTAACTGGGTTGTCCGTGTCATTAAGTTATTGGGCGTGTGTATTATATTAAATGGTTTTCAAGGTCTATTTCCCATCAAATTGTGACCTGGACGAGGGAACTTCAATTATTTACTATAATTCAACAATTATATTCAGATGCTATCTGTTTTTTATAACTCGTATACATGTTTAAAAAACGAAAAGTAGCTGTTAAAATTAGCTTGCAGTTTACTGCATACATGTAACATTAGCTTATTTTACAGGTCAAGAAATGCAAACTGTGATCAGCAACTACAAGGTTAACCAGCTAATGAGCTACCACAGGCAGGTATGACATGCAGTAAACTGTAAGTGAGAAAGATTAAATAGTACTGTCGACACGTGTCAAACATGAAAAGTTATACCATTGATAAAAATCCGCCAACACAGTAAAGGTGGGTGTGTGTAATGGTCAAGGGTTGTTAGTTACGGGAGTGCACGTGACCTGCAGACAAGATGGCTGCGTAGCGCGGTTGCTCTGGCCTCCTCGCCCCCTATTTTCATATAACTATCCATTTATGTTGTATTCCTAACTTAACAACTCCTCGCTTTTAGTGTCCGTAAGCCCTATGTATGCAATGGCTGAAGGTTTGAGAAGCAAAGCCGGGTTGGACCCTCTGAAAGACGACGAAGGTTTTGAGTCATTCCGCCAGGCTATATCGACCTTGTTAGCTAACGCGATGAAAGACCAGCAAACCTTCATCGAGAATCAGTTTGCAAAGTTTGAAGTACGGCTGGATAACATAAAAACGGAGGTAACGACGAACACAACTGATATTAGGAAGCGTGAAAAAGGACTATAAAGATTCTCCACCCAGCTGGAAACTGAGAGTCTTTCCGAAAAACATGCTCCAAACTGGAAGCACACATGGCAGGCTTGAGGACAGTCCCGCAGGGATAATGTTCGCTATAACTTGCCAGAAACAGTTGAAAAAGGAGACGCAACGAAATTTGTTTCATCTTCGCTCATACATGGTTTCTGTAATAACGACGGAAAGATGGAGGTGATGGGGCAATCGTATAGGCCCGGCGCCGATACTGGATCCCGCACCTGATCTGCAAGATGCTACGCTACAACGGACCGGGACCGCATTGAAGGCAGCTAGAGGCCATCGGATAGAGGCCGGCGGCAAAGAGATTCGCTTCGCCGCTGAATACAGAACTACACCTCAAACGACGCCGCGCACTTTCCAAACGATGGAAACAGCAGAGGAAACAAGGTTTCATCCCGTTCCTGATTTATCCGGCTAAACTAAAGCTGTCCCGGGTCTGAAGTGCACCTTTTTGAGACACAGGCAGTGCTGAGGATTTCTGGTGCTCAGACCCGGCCGACGGCCTAACGAAGGGATATGATATCTGGCTCCAGAATCTACTACCACCAGGACTGTTGGATGAGTAAAGCGTTATTCTGCACAGACAAACACACCTCGGGCATCCCTAAGGTAACTGTTATCCAAACAAGAGGGATGTGTGTTGTGGGTTCTTTACTATATTATTTGCTTTAAGTGAAGTAATTCAGATTTTTGTGCATGTACGGATGACTAATTGATTAATAATTTTCTTTTCTTTTTTTAATGTGGCCGGTTTCTACTGTTCTGCTCTTTGATATTGGATTGGGTACACAAAATAATGATTTAGGGGGTGGGCCTTTGTAACGGTGTGATAGCCGCCTTCTCAGTTCAGGTGCCTAAATAGTGGGTGTTTGTCTGTGGTTTTTGCCACTTGTTAGGTAATGTAGATGTGAGTTTTGCAAATTTACATTTGTTTTTTTTAATTTATTGTCAATTTTAATTTTCTTTTCTTTTTTTTGGCGACATGGGGTGGATTAATGGTCTACATTGTCTACTATAGTGTATATACAGGAACATGGAACCTTGCTCAGTCTTGTTTTATTTAAGTCGATGTTACACATAGCCAGTTGGAATAAATGGTTTAAATGGTCCCATTAAGCGCTCAATGTGTCTTGATTGGCTTAAAAGGCACAATATAGATGTGGGCCTTTATTCAAGAGTCACATTTTAAACACCTTGATAAACAATGCTTGTCGAACCGTTATATACTGCAGCTGCAGCTACTTTCCATTTAAAAGCCGCGGGGGTTGTAAGGCGTAGCCTCTCCTTAACATAATTGGAAGTATGGAGTGAAGATGGTCGAATTGCTATATAAAACCAATATGTATGGGCAAAAAATTGCGTTTTTAAGTATTTATGCCACAAATTTTTAGCCTGAGCATCTTTGGCACAATAGAGACTTTATGGGACCTGCAGGAATTCTCAGTTATTAGCGCGCTGCATGAAGCGGTCCTGGACCCCTACTCGATAGATCTAGCGCCTCCAACGCGACAATCTTCCTCCGTCAACAATGCCTTCCAAGGATTAGTTGATGACTTCAATCTCACAGATTTATTTAGAGCTGTTAATCCTTCAATAGAAATTATAGTTTTTATCATATAGACACCAAAAACTTAATCCAGATAGATCCTTTACTGGCTTCTCACGATAACAGTAATCCCTCGTTTATCGCGGGGGTTACGTTCCGAAAATGACCCGCGATAAGTGAAATCCGCGATAGAAAAAAAAATTTTTTTTTACAATTAGAAACTTACAGTATACAAATACAGTGACTCACGTGTAGGCCGTTCACTGCTCTTAGACTGGCCGCGCATCCTGACTGCGTCTGCAGTGTTCTCTTCTTCTGACGTTTGTATCCAGGGTATGTTTTTTTTTTTCCGCAGTCATTAATCCACAGAGTAATGCCGTTCTCCATGTACCATGGTCTTGTTGCGAACAAGTACAACCTTTTGCATCGTATTAAAATTACAAGAAGCGGGGAGTGAGTTTTTAGCGAATCAGAATGCAGAGCACAATGCACCAAAAAAAAAAAAATGCATTATGAAAATCCGCGAAATAGTGAATCGCGATAAGTGAACCGCGAAGTGGCGAGGGATCACTGTATTCTGAAATACATTCGCGGTGATTTATCCTAACTTTTATCTGACCACTGTGTTGTCATCACAGCTCTCACTGGCCCAAATTCCAAACTAAGGCCACAAGGTGGCGCTTTAACACTAATTCTTAAAAACACACAGCTATTGTGACCATTTTAAAATACCTTTAAAACATTTATTCAGAGGATGCTGACTCGGTGGGGGACCCTCGGGTCTGTGGGGTGCAATTAAAGGATTTGTGAGAAAACTACATTTTTCGCTTTACCTTAACGATCAAGGCTGAGCAAGATTACTGCACTGAGAGTGAACTGCAAACGCCTAGAACAGGCTCAGCAATGGGAGTGCGCAACAGATGACAGTAAAAAGAAAATCAATACAGCCAGAATGGAGTTGAACAACATTTGAGATTACGGCTGAATTCCAAATTCAAAGGGCTAGAAGGAAATATTATTTTAATGGTCGAGACAAGTCATGCTCTCTCTTCTCTGAAAAAAGGAAAAGTACTCTATATTACAGCTTCAGTTAGAGCAAAAACTGTGACCACTCCCAAAGATATTAATGTTGCTTTCCAAAAAATTTACGAAAATCTATACAAATCGGAAGTATATTGGATAAAACTAAATGTGACCCTTGTACAAAGACTTAGAACTCCCTATGCTTACTCAGATGATGCATTACAGTCTGTGGGAGCAAATACTCTGACCGAGTTAAGGGGTGTATAGCGGGTATGAAAAAAGGTAATCCCCGGGTTTGGGATGGAATTCCTCCTGAATTTTACTACCTTTGGGAGAGTTGGGGCAATACTTTTAGCAAAGATTCATAAATCTGTTGAAGTTGGTGCTTTTTTAACGATATGATGCTGCTGATAGTAGTGTTACCCAAGCTAATAAGGACACCACTAAATGTGGAAACTATAGACCATTATCTATCCTTAATGCGGAAATAAAAGTTTTTGCCCGTATACTGGCCTTGCGATTAGAGCCTTATATAACGACGTTAAAAAAGTGACAGACGGGCTTTGTGAAATCGACTTGCTACGACAATGTACGACGACTGCTTCATGTCATCATGCTGCTAAGGAATCCTGTCCATGTGCAGTATTGCCTTGACCAGAGAGAAAGCCTTTGAAGGTTAGAATGGGATTACTTGTGGAGGTTCTAAAGCGCTTAATGCGGCCCAACTTTATTAGTAGTTATTAAGCTACTTTACAGTAATCCATCTGCGATGAAAACACAAACGGCATTATATCATAGGTTCGAGTTATCACGGTCATGCGACAGGTTGTCCATTTGTCCTTTCTCTTTATACTGGCATTAGAGCCCTTGCACAGAAAACCGCCAGCACACGATAATTTCCCCCGTAACTTTCAATAATATTCACATCCATATAGCTGTATGCTGATGATATATTATTATATTTGACAGAGCACCATAGATTTACCGCACATTTTGGATACTTTTCAGGAATTTAGTCTCTGTCGGGGTATAAAAATTAATTGGTCCAATCGGCGCTCCTCCCATTAAATCCGGTTTTGAGCTGTCTGTGTTGCACAGTATATTCCAGTGGGTTAAACAATAAATATTGTGGGGTTGACATTTTCCGTCGTTGTTAATATTGCCAACTCACAATTTCAGGGTATTTATAATAGAATTGAGCGGATCTCATAGATGGTCTCCACTTGCCAAATTCATTACAAGAAGGGTGTAATAGCAAGATGGATATTATACCACGCATAAATTTCTTTTCTTCAAGATGCCCCTTACCGCCCAACTGATTACTGGAAGAGGATTCATTCCTTGGTGTTCTAAATTTATCTGGGGTGGGAAGCGGCCAACGGGTGAAACTAACAACAATTCAACGACATTAAAACAGAGGGTGGCCATCTGTGCTAATTTTAAACACTATTTTGGTACTTTATACTAAGACCCCTACAAGATTGGATTAACACCAATTCGACCCTTGTTGAAAACCCATAGAACAGCGACCTAGCACACCACATAGACGGGAGGACTGATTACTTGCTGTTCCTTAAAACGGGCTAAGCTGCGGCTGACCCATAATGATTTCTCTTATCAACGTGGCCCACCTTTGAGAAAGAAATAAGATCTCATGTAAAGCACGGAATAGCCGCTCTTTAATAACTATTCTCTCTCACGGGGGGGGGGGGTCTTTTGCATCCCCGGTATGGAGACTCTAGAGGTATACAGTTTTAGCCGATTATGTAATGAAATGGGCTCCGTGATTTTAATGACTGAGACCGTCCACCAATTGCCTGGAAATCTTTATTCTGTATTTCAACTACGTTCATCTATGAAAGCATATGGAGTACCATGGGCTTCTCGTCTTACTTATCCACCTTTGACTCCATTTACATAGTAGCAGTCGAAACAGAGGGGTGGTCTCCAAAAATTTCTTTGTTCGGGATGCCTCTTACAAAACTTCCTATTTCACGTGTGGGGCAATGACCTACAACGTTACAATGAAATGTCTCACTGGACTGGGATACATTTGGTTCGATTGGCCTTGCTTCTAAGAATCCAAATCACCAACAGATCATTTCAAACATATCTATAGGACATCCTCACTCCCAGGAAAAGCTTTCTTATGAAACGCTTAACTTCTCCAATTTGTACCTCTGTTCGATGGCTGTATAGGTCATACATGCCTATGTACTGGGAATTAAGGATGTGAAGTTTTGGGGGGGGAGTTGTGCCACATATATTGGTGTGGATGATATTGTTACGTGTTCTCCTGTGGTCTGCTTTTGAATGACACTCCTCATAAAGAGACTGTTGGAAAAAGCGTATGCTCGTAACAGGCATCACCGCGGCCAGACAGAAAATGCTAGCTATACGCTGGAAGCCTCACATGCAATATAAGCCTCAATGGATTAAACACCTTAATGGACGTAGTGAGATGGAGCTTGTCAGTGGCAAGAAGACATGCACAGTGCGCCCGATACTATCTCAGCTGGCACTCAGGGTTGATAAAGTTTAAGAATTGCTGTAACCTCAATATCTGTATTTACATGGTTGGTTTTGGTCTGTTTATGGCAGTAAAATTGGGTTGAGATCCAGTGAGGGATTGGGGGGGTGGGGGGGGGGGGGGCTGTCGCTATGTGTTTGATTTATTTGTTATATGTGGTATGTTTGGTGTATGTATGTATATTATGTGTATATATGTAATATGTGATATATATATATATAATTCCTTTATTTTTTTTATTTTATGTATTTGATGTGTATTTAGTTTGTTTTTGATGGTGATAAAGCCGCGTAGTTGGAAGAAAATAAAAAAGTTGTTCACAAAAAAAAGGGTTGTAGTTACGTTCATGAGAAGAAACACTACACAGTGGAACTTTAACTGGATAATATAATGTGATACAACTAGTCATTTAACAGGAAAGGTGGATGATACCTAAACTTTCTCCTTGTCTGCGTCTGGAAGAGCAACACCATCATCGCAGCTGTTGTTGATCGCCTTCATGTTGAATATATACTTGTGTGTACAGTATATAGTAATGTTTGAACTGTATACTTACGAGTGTTACAACACATCAGAACAATTCCACGTCAAAATTAACGGAAATAAACAGTTTTATTATATAGACTGTCAATAACTTAATGATACAGGAAAACCATTTATTTAAAGCATTTATTGTTAGAAAGACATATTATATAAACAAAAATGTACTTCAACATTCTCTTTGGCCTCTGTCTCCCGGTGGTCGTGGCTTTGCGTCCTTGGTGACCCGCCTCCGTTAGTCCTGTTAAAGACAGTTAACACAACAACAGATGTTTACGTTATGAATGCTATAACATTAAGTTAGGGGAGTTACGGTGGCAGTTGTACTCCCGTCTACAGATACAACCAGTGTAACACACCACTTTCTAATCTCTGCTAACGTTACGCATTTACGTAAACGGCATATAAAGAGAGTGAAACATGCCACCGTGGCATTAAACTTTACAAAGACAGCAACCTGCTAGCTAGCCGAATGTTAACTGACAGGTCCCGTTAGCTAACGTTAGTCGGGGTGTATCTAACCTAATATTATAGCAATTGTACAGCTTTAAAGCGTTAAGCTTGACATTGTAAAACATAACGGTGATAACAAATGTACGGCACACACTAAAGATACTTACATTTAAAGTATCATTTCACGTGCAGCGATGCCGCTCGAAACTGCCCACTTATGTCCGCTCTTTTTTTTCAACGAGACGGCATGGCGCATAGGATTGTGGGGATTTGGGGACCGCGAAGGATACACATATGCATCCTTCTCTGGCTACTTGGGACATTTTATGAAGAAGGAACGAGTCTTGGAGGAATTCGGAGGATTCGTGACAATTGGAACGGTCCTTTCGACGGACGTTGATGACGTTGATGACGTGGCGCACCTCCAAATTCTGGCTTTGGAGGATCCTTCCTTGACATGGGAAACACCCAGTTACTCTGCATGGCATCACCATGGCCCCCAGCATCACCCTGGCTCCAGCACACCCTGGCCTCCAGCAACCTGTGAGAATATTGGAGTTTCTTTGATCAGACATGCGTAGTTTAAATTCTCACATTAACAGCAAATGTTCACAGGGACGCGCTTGTTTCACCTACGTAATTATGCAAAAATCAAGGGAATATCCTTGTCTAAAATGAGCAGAGAAAAATACGTCCATGCATTGTTACGTCTAGGCGGATTACTGCATTATTCCAGTCTTCTCTCTCTGTCTGGTCTGTCTGTCTGTATCTGTCTGGTTCTTCTCTCTTGTCTCTTTTCTCACCCCCAACACGGTCCGAGGCAGATGAACGCCCACCTGAGCCATGGGTCTGCTCGGGTTTGCCTCTTAAAGAAAGTTTTCTCTTGCTTCTGTCGCCTAGTGGTGCTCTTGGTCGGGAGAAGTGGTTTCGGTAAATAACACAGACAGAGTACGGTCTATGAGCTGCTCTTTTATGGAAAAGCGCATTGAGATAAACGTCGGGTGATTTGAACGCTATATAAAAAAATTGAATTGGAACTGAATTGTATCAACTCACCTGTACAGGATGGCTCTAAAAGCACCCCGTGATATCATTTGGGGTTTTTTATGTGCAGTGAGAGGTAACATAGGAGTTCAACACAAAAGCAAAATACCAGTCCAAAGTACTGCAAATGTGGCTTAATTAGTCAACTAGTATAGTCACTATGGACAAACAAAACCACTGTTGAATTATGATCTTGCATCAACTACCTGTACAGATGGTTCTAAAAGCACCCACTTTGATCAGCACTTCGGTGTTTTTCATCAGAGCACATCCATCTCCAATTTCTCTTTGGACATTCACTGTCCTGCGCAGCAGCTGCTGCAATACATTTGTGCCCTCCCGGGAAAGAGGACTTGTAGGAAAATTTTGGCTGTGGCCAATGTGTCTTGCAGCTATTGAAGCTTCTTCAAGGATGATGAAGAAGACTGGTTAGCAGCGCGGAAAGACAGGATACTGATTGTGCAGATATTCATGCACGTAAAAAGTATTGACCTAAAATAGCTCCAGTACATGAAAGCACTCAATGTGCTGGTTTCATTTTTATGCTGGTGTGACAGTGGAGTACAACAAATAGTAAAAATTACCAGTAGTGAACATTAACTTACATGAAACATCACATTGCTGTGGCTGGGTGCTGCATTCGAGTGAAGTACTGTGCCTATGAATCTCAGCACAACATGTTGACCTTCTGAAATGCGGTGGAACTAGATGTCAAAGACATTTTTTTTTTGCGTGGAAACATGTCGTAGTTCATGGAGCTAAAATATGGTGTCAAATTGAGGTGTTTAGTATGTTTAAGACAACGGCGAAATAGGTCCCTCAATATTCCAATGTCATTAAAACGGTAATTTGTTCTCAGTACAGCAAGATTTTTTACCACTGATCTGGTTCTAGACATGTTTTGCACATACTGTCACACAAGACTATTATTTGAGTGTTGGCTCCATGTATACAACTTTCTTAGTGTTAGACACTGGTAAGGTACGATGTACACTCACCGGCAAACTTATTAGGTACACCTGTCCACATGCGTCTAACACTTAATTTCTAGCAAGCCAAACACATGTGCGGGCAATATAGGCATGTAGACATGGTCAAGAGAATTCTCCTGCAGTTCAAACCGAGCATCAGTATGGGGAAGAAAGGGGATTTGAGTGACTTGAACGGGGCATGATTGTAGGTGCATGAAGGGCTGGTCTGAGTTATTCAGAAACTGTAATCTACTGGGAATTTGCACGCACACACAATCTAGGGTACAGAGAGCATGGTCCGAAAAAAAGAAAAAAAACATCAGTGAGCGGCAGTTCTGTGGGCAAATGCCTTGTTGAGTGCCAGAGGTCAGAGGAGAATGGCCAGACTGGTCGAGCGATTAGAAGGGCAAAACCAGTGAACAGCAATAACCACCGTTACAACCAAGGTGGGCAAGCGCACTCTGAACGCACAGTACGTCCAACTTGCAGGGCAGGCATGGCTACACGCAGCAGAAGACCCACATCGTGGTGCAACTCCTTCAGCTAAAGAACAGGAAACTGAGGATACAATTGCACAAGTCACGAAAATGGACAATAGAAGATTGGAAAAAAAACGTGCCTGGCTGAGTGAGTCTCGAATTGTCTGCTGCGAAAGTCGGATGGAGGGTCAGAATTTGGCGTCCAAACATGAAAGCATGGATCCAATCCTGCCGTTATAACGGGTTCAGGATGGTGGTGGTGGTGTCATGTGGGGGGAATTTTTCTTGTCACTTTTGGGCCCTGGTACCAATGAGAATCGTTGCAACGCCACAGGGCTACCTGCGAGTATTTGCTGGACATTGTCCATCCCTTATGACCATAATGTACCAACTTCTGATGGTACTTCTATGCAGGATAATGCGCCATGTCGATAAAGTGGAAATCATCACAGACTGGTTCTGAACCATGACAATGAGTTGGCTGTACTCAAATGGCATCCACAGTCGCCCAGATCTCAATTCCAATAGAGATCTTGGGCTGTGGTGGAACGGGAGATGCATATGGATGTGCAGACGACAAATTCTGCGGAACACTGTGTGATGCCATCATGTCAATATGCGACCAAACGTCCCTGAGGATGCTTCCCAGCACCTTGTGAATCTATGCCACCAAGAAACTGAGGCAGTCTGAAGGCCACAAGGGGGTCCAACACCCGGACTAGCATGGAGGGTACCCTAATAAAAGTGGCGGTGAGTGTATTAAAGTTATCAAGCTGAAGTTATTGTTCTGGGGCCCAAGCACCTCCGTGACGCATTATCCAAGGAGATAGTGGGTGTTTCTCAATGTCAAGGATCCTTCAGGAGCAGGTCAGAGTCCTCCTTAGCATT
>NC_045743.1:19849649-19849781 GCF_008692095.1 Etheostoma spectabile | reverse complement strand
GAGTTGTTACAACAGCATCAGAACAATTCCACGTCAAAATTTAACGGAAATAACAGTTTATTATATATACATGTCCAATAACTTAATGACACGGACAAACCAGTTAATTTAAAGCATTTATTGTTAGAAAGA
>NC_045743.1:19845341-19849377 GCF_008692095.1 Etheostoma spectabile | reverse complement strand
AAGAGATGAACATGCCACCGTGCATTAAACTTTACAAAGACAGCAACCTAGCTAGCTAGCCGAATGTTAACTGACAGGTCCAGTTAGCTAACGTTAGCTCGGGGTGTATCTACCTAATTATTATAGCAATTTGACGTCATCAAGTCATCAACGTGCGCAGAAGGACCGTTTTCCAATGTCAAGAATCCTCACGAATTCTCAAGAATCGCATCCTCTTCTTCATAAAATTGTCCCATAGCCAGAGAAGGCTGCATAGGTGCCTTTTTCTGGCGGTCCCAAATCACCACAATCCTATGCGCATATGCCGCTCGTTGAAACAAAAGAGCGAACAAAGCGGACCTCCGAGGTCGCGCAATCGCTGACGGTGACATGAATTAAAGTTAAGTATCTTTTAGGTGTGTGCCCGTAAACTTTGTATCACGTTAAGTTTTACAATGGCACAAGCTAACGCTTTAAGCTTGTACCAAATGCTATAATAATTAGGTAAAACAACCCGAGCTAACGTTCTAAATGGACCTGTCAGTTAACATTCGGTAGCTGCTAGTTGCTGTCTTTGTAAAGTTCTAATGCACGGTTGGCATGTTCATCTCTTTAATATGCGTACGGGTAAATGCGTAGACGTTATCAGAGTTTAGAAAGTTGGTTGTGTTTATCACGGTTATCTGTAGACGGGAGGTAAAACTGCACGTAAACACTCGCACGAGTGACATGTTATAGCATCCCGTGTTAACTAAGTATAGCATCATAGGAATTTGTTTTTGTTAACTGTCTTTTAACAGGAGAACGAGAGGCGGTCACCGAAGGACGGCAAAAGCCCACGACCAGCAGGGCGACAGAGCCAAGAGAGTATTGTTTAATAACATTATTGTGTTATAAGTAACTATTGTATTTCTAACAATAAATGCTTGAAATATATCGGGTTTGTCGTGTCATTAAGTTATTGGACGATTATAATATAACTCGTTAGTTCCCGTTAAATTTTGACGTGGAATTGTTCGATGCCTGTGTGTAACAAACGCGTGGTATACCTGTTCAAACATTACTCTATATAATGTACACCACAGTATATATTCAACATTGAAAGGACGTCAGACACAGTCTGACCGATTATGGTGTTGCTTCCAGACTGCAGAAAGGAGAAGTTAGGTTGTCAGCCAACCTGTCCCTGGTAGAGTATACATTGTATCACAAATATATTATACCGTTAAAGTTCACTGTGTAGTTTTTCTCATGACAGTAACTAACACACCCTTTGTTTTGTGAACAACTTTTTATTCTTCCAACTACGGTCGCTTACATCAACAAACCAAATAATCCACAAGTAACTAAATAAACATAAAAAAAAATAAAGGAAATTATATTCTATATATACACATATATACATATTACACCATACATATAAGACATTACGAAACCACAAACATTACATAAATAACAATAAATAACAATAGCACAGCCCCCCCCCCCCCCCCCCCCCCCCCCCCCCTTACCGCCACCCCCGCCCCCCCCCCCCCCCCCCCCCCCAAATCCTCATAACCCTGGATCTCTACCCACTTTATGCCATAAACAGGCGACCACAAACCACCATGAAGTACAGATATTGTAGTTACCGCAAATCTTAACTTTCTACAAACCACTGAGTGCCACCGCTGAGATAGTACGGGGCAGGCACTGTGCACTTCTTGCCACGACAGCTCAATCTTCAACTCGTCCCAGTAAGTGTAATAATCCATTGGAGGCAGTAATTGCAGTTGAGGCTTCCAGCGTAAGCTACATTGTTCTTGGCGCGGTGATGCTGTTTAAGAGCAGACGCTTTTTCCAACAGTCATCTTTAGTGAGGAAAGTGTCATTTCAAAGCAGGACAACAGGAGAAGACGGTACAATATCATCCACGAACAAAGATATAAGTGGCACTACCCCCCCAAACAGCTCACATCCTAGCATTCCCAGTACATATGAATGTATAAACCTTCTATACCACATCTGAACAAGGGTCAAATTGGAGAAGTAAGCGTTCATTAGAAGCTTTTCTGGAGTGAGTAGGTCTATAGATATAGTTGAAAGAATCTGTGGTGATGTTGGATTCTTATAAGCAAGGACATCGAGGACACAATGGTATCCCAGTCCAGGAACATTTTCAGTGTAACGTTGTAGGTCATTGGCCCACACAAGCTGAAATAGGGAGATGTTTGTAAGAGGCTCCCGACAAAACGAATATATTTGGGACAGCCGCTGTTTACGACCTGCTACTTGTAAATGGAGTTCAAGGGTTGGGAAGTAGGACGAGAAGCACATGGTACTCCATATCTTTCATAGATGAACGTGTTGAAATAAGAAAATAAAGATGTTCCCAGGCAATTGTTTGATAGACTGTCTCAGCATCATTAACACTCCGGAGCCATTTCATTACATAACATAGGCTTAAAACATGATATAGCTCTAGAGCTCCATACCGGGATGCAAAGAGACAACCCCCCCCACCCGGTAGTAAGAATGGTTATTAAAAGCGTGGCTCTGCCTGTTCCATTGTACAGAGCTCTTATTTTCTTTCTCATAAAGGTGATCCACGTTGATAAGACAACGCATTAGGGTCCAAGCCGCCAAAAGCTTAGCTGTTTAAAGGAACGCAGTATAATCAGATCCTCCATCTAGTGTGGTGATGCTAGGTCCTGTTAATCTAGGGTTTCAACAAGGCGTCAGAATGGTGTTAATCCATCTGTGAGTGGTCTTGTATAAAGACCAAAAATAGTGTTTAAAAAATAGGCACAGATAGGCCACCCTCTGTTTTATGTAGTGAATTTTGTTAGTTTCACCAGTGGCCGCTTCCCACCCGATAATTTAGCCACACGGAATGAATCCTTTCCAGTATCAGTTGGGGGCGGTAAGGGCAGCATTGAAAGAAAAGAAATTTATGCGTGGTTAGAATATCCATCTGACTATGACACCCGTGCTTGTAATGAATTTGGCCAAGTGCGACCATCTATTGAGATCCGCTTCAATTCATATTTAATACCCTGAAAATTTGATTGGCAATATAAATAACGACGGGAAAAGTCAACCCCCAAAATTTAAATTGTCTTAACCAGGAATATACTGGGCAACACCGACAGGCTCAAAACGGATTAATG
Source organism: Etheostoma spectabile (assembly GCF_008692095.1). Classification (NCBI taxonomy): domain Eukaryota; kingdom Metazoa; phylum Chordata; class Actinopteri; order Perciformes; family Percidae; genus Etheostoma; species Etheostoma spectabile. The sequence goes on along the minus strand of NC_045743.1, from coordinate 19,846,249 downwards.
GGAGGAGCGCGATTTGGACCAATTAATTTATACCCGACAGAGAGATAAATTCCTGAAAGTATCCAAAATGTGCGGTAAAGATATGGCTGTTTGTCAAAATCTAATAATAACTCATCAGCATACAGCGATAGGAGGTGAAGTTTATGAAAGTTACGGGGGAATTATCGGCGTGCTGGGGATTTTCGTGCAAGGGGCTCTAAGGACAGTATAAAGAGAAAAGGACTAAATGGGACACACTGTCGGCATGACCGTGTTAACAGAACCTATTTGATATATGCCGTTTGTGTTTATAATCGCAGATGGATTACTGTAAAGAGCCTTACTAAGACTCAAAAAAGTTGGGCCCAGATTTAAAGCGCTTGAGAACATACACAAGTAATCCCATTTAACCTATCAAAGGCTTATCTGGTCAAGCTCAATACTGCCCTGAAGCCGGGAATCCTAGCAGCACTGGATGACATGAAGCTCGCGTACATGTTCAGTAGCAAGTCGCGATTTAACAAAGACCGTTGGCACTTAATTAACGTCGTTTAGAGGATCTATCGCCAGGCCAGTATACGGGCAAAAACTTTTATTTCCGCATTAAGGCTAGATAATGGTCTAAGTTTCAACATTTAGTGGTTGGGTCGTTATTAGGCTTGGGGAAAGAAATACTATCATGGCAGATTCATATCGTTAAAAAAAGCACCCAACTTCAACAGATTTATGAATCATGCTAAATTGTAAGGTATGCCCCAACTCTTCCCAAAATGTAAGGTATAAATTCAGTAGGAATTCCATCCAACCCGGGGATTTACTTTTTTCTACCCGATATGCACCCCGTAACCGGTCAGGTAATTTGCTCCCAGATGTATGCATTCATCTTGACGTAAGCAGAGGGAGTTCTAAGTCTTTGAAAAGTTGGCACA
>NC_045743.1:19843626-19845316 GCF_008692095.1 Etheostoma spectabile | reverse complement strand
TGGCATCCTCCAAATTCTGGCTTTGGAGGATCCTTCCTTGACATTGGGAAACACCCAGTTACTCTGCATGGCATCACCCTGGCCCCCAGCATCACCCTGGCCTCCAGCACCACCCTGGCCTCCAGCACAACTGTGAGGAATCTTGGAGTTATCTTTGATCAGGACATGTCGTTAAATTCTCACATAAAGCAAATTTCAAGGACCGCCTTTTTTCACCTACGTAATATTGCAAAAATCAAGGAATATCCTGTCTAAAAATGATGCAGAAAAACTAGTCCATGCATTTGTTACTTCTAGGCTGGATTACTGCAATTCTCCATGTCTCTCTCTCTCTGTCTGTCTGTCTGTCTGTCTGTCTGTGTCTTTCTCTCTCTGTCTCTTTTTCTCACCCCCAACCGGTCGAGGCAGATGACCGCCCACCCTGAGCCATGGGTCTGCTCGAGGTTTCTGCCTCTTAAAGAAAGTTTTTCCTTGCTTCTGTCGCCTAGTGGTTGCTCTTGGTGGGAAATGTTGGGTTTCTGTAAATAACATCACAGAGTACGGTCTAGAGCTGCTCTTTTATGAAAAGCGCATTGAGATAACTGTCGTTGTGATTTAACGCTATATAAATAAAATTGAATTGAATTGAATTGTATCAACTCACCTGTTACAGATGGTCTCTAAAAGCACCCCCTTGATCATGCATTTGGCGTTTTTTTATGTGCAGTGAAGGTACATAGGAGTTCAACAAAAGCAAATACCAGTCCAAAACTTGCAAATGTGGCTTAATTCTAGTCACTATATAGTCACTATGGACACACAAACCACTGTTTGTGAATTATGACTCTTGCATCAACTTACCTGTTACAGATGGTCTCTAAAAGCACCCCCTTGATCATGCATTCGGCTGTTTTTCATCAGAGCACTCCATCTCCAATTTCTCTTTGGACATTTCACTGTCCTGCTGCAGCAGCTGCTGCAATACATTTGTGCCTCCCTGGAAAGCAGGACTGTAGGACATTTTGGCTGTGGCAATGTTGTCTTGCAGCTCTTGAATGCTTCTCTTCAAGATGCTGAGAAGACTTGGTTCTCAGCCTGAAAAGACAAGATACGATTGTCAGGACTATTCATCACGTAAAAAGTATTGACCTAAAATAGCTCCAGTACTATGAAAGCACTCAATGTGCTGGTTTCATTTTTATGCTGTGTGACATGTGGAGATACACAAATAGTAAAAATTACCAGTAGTGAACATTAACTTACATTGAACCTCCACCATTGCTGTTGGCTTGTGGTGCTGCATTTCGAGTGAAGTAATGTGCCTATGCATCTCATCCACAACAATGTTGACCTCTTCCTGAAAGCGGTGGACTAGCATGTCAAAGACATTTTTTTTTGGTGGACAATTGTCTGTAGTTCATGGAATAAAATATGGTGTCAAATTAGTGTATTTAGTATGTTTAATGACAACGGTAATATGTTCCCATAATATCCAATGTTTCATTAAACTGTACTTTGTTGCTCATGTACATGCAAGATTTTTACCACTTGCTCTGGTTAAGACATTGTTTTGCACATACTGTCACACAAGCACATATTTATTTGAGTGTTGGCTCCATGGTATTACAACTTTCTTAGTTTATACATGTAAGTTACATGTACACTCACCGGCCACTTTATTAGGTACACCTGTCCAACTGCTCGTTAACAC
>NC_045743.1:19842020-19842181 GCF_008692095.1 Etheostoma spectabile | reverse complement strand
AATCCTTCTTCTCACCTACAAAGCTCTTCATGGTCAGGCTCCATCTTATCTTAAAGAGTTCATAGTACCTTACAACCCTGCGAGAGCACTACGCTCCCAGAACGCAGGGTTACTGGTGGTTCCTAGAGTCTCTAAAAGTAGAATGGGAGCCAGAGCGTTCA
>NC_045743.1:19840275-19841995 GCF_008692095.1 Etheostoma spectabile | reverse complement strand
TTTTTCGTCCTTTCCCCCTATTGACTCATCTTTTCTAACTTATCCTGCTGTAATCCCCCGACTCCTCCCTTCTTCTCGTTTTCCCCCTTCGTTCTCCCTATTCACCTTCTTCCCGCCCCCCCCTCCGACAATGTCTATCTCCTATTAGATTTCTTGCTCCCTCTCTCGCCATCCCTCACCATTTCCTTTCTTCTTCCTCCCCCCTTTCTTCTCCTTTCCTCCCCTTCTCCTCCTTTTTCTCTCTTTCTCCTCTCCGTCCGCATTTTTTTCCCTGCTTCTTTCTCCTTGGTTCACTTGTTACCCCTCCGGTTCCGTACCACGCCCGTCTCACCCTTTGTTAGATGCTTGTGACAGCACTTTCCGCCCCAACCCCACCCTCCTCCCACCAAAGTTCCACCCCTCCCCCCTCCCTTCCTTCCCCCCCCCCCCCTACCCCTTTTTGATCCATTCCCTCCCTTTCCCCTTTTTTCCCCCTTCCCCCCCCTTCTTCTACCCTCTTTTTCTCCCTCCCCTTTCCCCCCCCTTCCCATTTCTTTTTCCTCCTTCTTGTATTTTCCCCATCCTCACCTTTGACGCGAATTTCCCCCCCAAGAGGGGGCACGTACCATAACGGAAGTGTAACAATACGAGTGGCCGCTGTTTGAGCTTGGTGGTCTGGGTCTGTTACCCCAGGTTCAAGTAAACTCTGTTTGGGTCCATTGGGCACCAGAAAGTTAAGTGCTGACCGGGAGCTGCTAGCTGGCGGGGGGGCTGCTGTGGTGTGTCCCCATGCAGGGATGTACTGAATAGTGGATGGCTGCTAGTGGCTTGGGGCTGATGTGGTGGTCCATGGGCGTGGCTGTGATGATAGGGTACTGTGTAGCTGGCTGGGGGCTTAAGAGTAGGCTTAAGGACTTTCCTTGGTTAGATCAAGCTTATAGTGAAGGGCATCGAATCGACTAGGTATTGGGTAGAGTTCGTTTCACATAGTTTGTTCAGATGTTATACTATCATATAAATCAAGAATATAGTAAAACTAAGGGGAGACTTGGCATACAGCCCGATCCGGTTGGGGAAAGTTCTAGCCCGATCGGGCTGGAGCTCTCTTAAACTTGTCTCTCTTGGTTTTGCTGTAATAATAGTTTTAGACAGCTGGGGACTCTGACTCCTCTCTCCTCTATCTTTCATCTTTTCATTTATGTGGCATCACTGTCCCAGATAAAGCCTGTACTAACCTAGCTCTGGGGATTATTCCCCGGGTCCTATGTTCTTTTTTCCCCAGCATGTTCCCTTGATCAGAGGGCTCCAAAACATGGTAGCAGCTGTCGCATGGTGCACGCTCCATGTTCTGTGATGCATGTTCAACTGCTACACTGCAGTGCCCTGCTACGTCCTGCAACGTCCTGCTGTGCTCTGTAATGCCGCACAGCGTCCTGCTATGCCATGAACGCCGCACAGCGTCCTGCTATGCCATGAACGCCGCACAGCGTCCTGCTATGCCATGAACTACTACAAAGAACTGCTACAAACTACTAATTTTTTCTATTTTTGTTATTGCCACTCTTCATTAACGTCAGACACCGCCTACCAAGAGCCTGGGTCTGACCGAGGTTTCTGCCTAAAAGGAAGTTTTTCCTCGCCACTGTCGCACTGTTGCTTGCTCTGGAGGAAACTACTAGAACTGTTGGGTCCTTGTAAATTGTATATAGTATACTGTATAGTGTCTTGAGATAACTCTTGT
>NC_045743.1:19840003-19840265 GCF_008692095.1 Etheostoma spectabile | reverse complement strand
GATACTATAAATAAAAATGAATTGAATTGAATTGAATTAAGTGGATCATGTAATTAAGCATGTTTCAATTCTTCTCAGCACTGTTATTTTTACACTGCACAACACAAGTAATAATAATCGATATTAACTTCTGCTTATGGTTAAATCCAGAGGTTTTTTAACATACCTGAGTAAATGCTTTCCCACGGCCAGACAAAATTGTCACTTAAAAGCAACTCGTCGAGACGTAGTAACTGGATTTTCACTGCTTCGTCCAGCTGAT
>NC_045743.1:19839122-19839993 GCF_008692095.1 Etheostoma spectabile | reverse complement strand
CTGTAAATGCTTTTTCTCTTGGATGATTTTTTACGGATGACATGTCTTCTTTTGTTAGTGTCTAAGAGGAAAAAAATGAGAATATGCAGTGATGTTTTGTCAGTGTATTTCTGGAGTGTTAAGGATGTTAAGGTGTTTAAAGTCAAACCAGTCTGTCTGCAGAGATTTTGCTTTCTTTGACGAACGCTAAGGTACAGCCCCTCGATTTTCTCTTTCAGAGACTCTTCCTCCAAGGAAATTTTTAGTTTTTAATGATGACATGTTATATAAAATATACATACAGTGAAAAAGGTTTATGTTGATGTTTTAAAAACCTTAAGCAGTACCATATGGCCAGTGCTAGACATCAACAATCCATTGCTGGAGTTTGGTGTCGAGCTCTGCACACAGCAAGTCCAACTTCCTTCTTTCCTGGTCCAGGCAATCTTTGGAATAATGTCCTTTGCAAGTTGGCCATTTTCCTTTGGTTCCAGGATATTACCAACATTTTACCTGTTCCACCTCCTCTCCTATGGTGTTACCTGTTCTTGGGTCCGCCCTCCCCATTTCAGCTGCAATTTTACATAGTTACAAGACAATCATTACCAGTCATACCCAAGCACAAATGCAAGAAGAAATGTATACACAAAATTACACCCGTATATTACTTCAGTGTAGCTTATTTAAAACGTACATGCTTTGTAGCATTTTTAACGTGATGCACAAAATTTGCCCCATTGTCATCATTTGCAAACAATGCACCATCAAATAGCCCTTATGTTGATTTTTAGAAATGATATATGTCAATAAATGTCCTTCAAATAAAAAACAGTACACGAGTATTGAGTTAATGCTTCAAAGACATGTGTAATACCCTGTGGCACTTCTGAAT
>NC_045743.1:19838744-19839112 GCF_008692095.1 Etheostoma spectabile | reverse complement strand
TTGCGGTTGCCATCCACAGAAACTGCATACATTTGAGGCACACAAGCAAGGCAGGTAAGAGGACTAATGCCCATGGCTCTCTCCACCTCAAATTTGGCATGGGACCACTATATATGCCTGCTGGAAGGCATCCCCACACACGTTGCTTGGCTAGATGGCAATGACAACACATGCTTTACTTCACTGAACTCCTTTGAATTTTTTTGTAAAATGTATTTATTTATTTACTCTCCCACAGGCTTGTCTCTCCTCCAACATTCCAATGAATGTCTGACGTCAGAGCCCTGGTGCAAGCAGCTTCAGCTGCTCAAAAGACTGGAAAAGGTCCACCTGGTACACAGTGTGGTAGTTGACTGTTGCAGGCCAGT
>NC_045743.1:19833539-19838734 GCF_008692095.1 Etheostoma spectabile | reverse complement strand
CACTTGACCAGGTCATCCAGCCCAAGTCTTTTGGCATGCACCGCATGTCAGGCATGGAATGGAGAGATTGTTTTGCCCTGAAAATAATAATGCAGACAATATAAGTGAATACAATAGGAATATGATAGTGTTATGTTTATTTTAATACAACATATTTATCTCACAATTCATTCCAACCAGGATAACTCCTTTAGCTGGTTTAATGGGAACCAAGCTTGCAGAGCAGCCACATATCTTTGGTAGGCTGACTGGTTTTTGTTCATTAATGTTTTATTATGATCTGGGAGTAAACAATTCTGCTTCAGCTCATTTGTCACGATTGAATTAATACAATTTGTGAAGATGATATGGCTACCTGCTTCCTTGAAGATAAAGAACTGATCAGCTTCAGCCACAATTGTGTTTGGGGACACTGGGTGATAAAAGCCCTCAAACATAATGGGCATGGACCTCAACATCACACACATCACGGCAATTCAAAGCTTCTAAGCTACAAGCTATTACAATGGGAAATTGGAGGAAGAAATAGTTCCTAATATTTTTGATATTGTAGTGATCACATGGAGTCAGGAGCATGTCTGTGTATTACTGCCAGTGCTTCTAACAAAAACAGAGTGTAAATTGTAATGTCCTCACTGGGGATCAAAAAAACAAATAACCATTGCACTGACCATATTAATGTTCCTTCCCTCTTTTCAATTGTTAGTTGTTATATTTTTTGGTAAATTCCTAAATTCTATTGTATTGTTATACTGTATATTTAACAGTATTTTTATTCTTTATATGTTAAGTAATTGTTGTACTTTGAGAGCTAAGATTGACCAGAGTCAGTCTGATATTTAGTGAAATATTTCAATTTTCAGTAATAACTTGACAGTAAGTTCACTAGCATGGACCACGCCACAACCATGTGTTAGGTAAAGAGTTAATGAACATTATGAATGTGCAGATGAACATTATGAATGTGCATATAGATAAAAAAAATTGCAGATGGACGTAACGTCCAGAGAGAGAAACGGAAGCCGATATGTGGCTTGATGTGCCTTAAAGCAATTCCAGCCAGTTAAGGAGGCTGAGAGAGTGCTGGGCAAGACTGTTGAGGATTGGCGTCTTGTGATGCGTAAGAGGTTTCTCAGCTGGTGTGTTAGTTGAACGTTGTGGCTAAAAACTGTGGCACTAGTGTGGGGTGAATGTCTGATTCTGGAGCCAAGTTTTTAAGCTGTCTTTTACTGCTGTGTTTGAGTAAATGAGAATGGACTTTTGCCGAGTACGAGTATTATACGAGTAATACAGTCAATATCTGTGCTGGGATTGAATAATGAATGGACAATTCGTGTCCCCAAAAGTAAGTTAGCCACGACAATGGGGTATAGGTCATCGAATGTCGACAAAGGACACCGGACTCCGTGCCAGATCACAGAATTTCGAGGGCTGAGCTAAAGTGAATCATGACCCCCGCAGCAATCGCCAAACTCGCGGAGGGAGCTGCGTTGTGTGCAGCAGAATGACAAAGTCCATGTAGAAAAATGGAAATGCTGTAGCGAGAAGCCAGGAAATGCCTCCACAAGTGCATCTGCACGCCCCATCCAAGACAACGCTAACGTGGAAAGAGGGGATGGCAGCGGCAGTGGACGAAAGGTTGGACAAGAAGGAAGCCGCTTACAGAACTAATCAAATGGCAGAATTGAGATGCCAAAGGAGCGTGAATAACAGGCGCTTGGAGCGTCTGACTGCGAGAAGAAAGTTTGACAGGAGCAGAATGATGCGCTTCCCCTTCTCCGAGGGCAGCAACGCCAGGAATGACAATGAATCAGGTCAATGGACGGAAACGCAATATAGGTGCCAGAGCCAGAGGTTTCCTCATTGGAGAGAAGGATGACGAGATTGTGGAAATCCTCAACAATAGCACGTGGCCCTAATTGCCAGAGAGAAAAAGCAGGTGCAGAGCAGGGGAGACCAATGCACTGACAAAGCTGGCCGAGTGACTGGAACTGCCATGGCTGGAGAAAAGTTGTTAACACAAGGAGCAAAATACATTTGGGTGTTGGGAAAGGGAGGGGGAGGGTATGAGGGGATGTGGGGGATGGGTAGGGGGTTAAGGAAAGATCAGTTGGAAAGAAGAAGGCTAAGAATCGTCGAGCACGATAGTAGGTATGTCCCCTTGAGCAGCTGAATGTGGCACTGGAATTGCAGTGCGGCCAGCTCGGAAAGGGAGGGAGCAGAAGCCGATCGGCCAGGAACAGCAGAAGAAAGGGTAGAGGAAGGGATGTAGGGATGTATGTGCACGGGGTCTTGTGAAGCCTGCGAACAGGAGATGAAAAGGCAGAGATCGCCTGAGACATGACAGACAGAGGGAGCAGGCACATGGGGAATTATGACCTGACCCCCGCCAGGGGGAGCTGGTGAGATGTGCTGTGGCTAGCGAGGCCCGTGAGGTCATGCATGATGCCGCCAGCCGAGGCAGACGTTGGCGGGGAACCCGGAAGTGCAGGAGGCCCCGTGGTTGCCGCTTCCGGGATAGCAACGGAGGCTAGGAAGAGCCGGTACAATGCAGTACTGGTGTCAATGAGATACCGTTGAAGGCAGGCCACGGTCCAGTCTCTGATATTGGGTGTCATCTGTGGAGGTAGAGACGGCTACGCAACGGAAGAGGGCGCGCAGAGTAGAGGAGAGCAGCGGGCGCCTCCACCGGAGGAAGGTTGATGACGTTGAGAGGGTAGACGCCGATCCTCACGGCTCCGATTTCCAGACCTTACAGACTGAGGGGAAGATGCCTGAGAGCCGCTGGAAGTTGCTGGAAACAGAAGCTGGAGCCGCTGGGAGCTGGGGATCGTTTTGCGGAGGAGAGGTGATCCGGGCGAAGGCATGGTGACTGTGGACCGCAATCGGCGCCGTTGAGACATCCGTATGATATGACGGGATCCGACTGCTGCAGCATGACTGAAACATGACCAGTTTCCAATAGATTGTTTTACAGATTGTCGTTGACATCAGTGAACATAGCTATAGCTCCGGATCCATGACTGTGAGCGTGAAACGTTGACCCTCTGGCGTCAAGCAATCAGAGACACGAGCTTGGCTGCACAGCACGGTATATGTAGGTTTGTCTGGTGATTAGAGCAGTGACGTGCAGTATTGTCAGTAAGAAGCTAGGCAAAGAGATATGAAAGCCAGATTACCTAATTTATTGTTTAGGCTAATACTCAATCAAAACAGTAAGCTAAACGTACAAGCGTGGTACACACGCACGGTCGATAGCAAGACATTTCCAATCAATCAATCAAAATCAATAAAAATGTATTTATGTAACACTTTACAGCAACAAGCATGGTCCAAGGTGATTACAGCTTTTTCTGAATGCTTAAGCGCTAATCGTGATTCTTGTAGCACAATTTCTAAAACTATTTATACGTATAGCAAAACCACTCACTGAGTTTGCAAAACTAAAAGCACAAACACTGCATTGCACTCAGTTTGCAATTTTGTAACACACATTTTGCAAAACTTTAGGCACAATTCACTGCACAACACTCTTTTTGCAGAACTTTAAACACAACTCACTGCTTACACTCAATTACCAAATTTCCAACACACTCCTAGCCAAATTATACACATGTATGGCTATCATTAACACTATTTTCCCAACTGTCTGGCACACTTTCACATCTGAAAACTGTTTTAGATAATTAGTTCACTTTACAATCAGCCTAAGCACTATAAATAAGCCACAGGTAAGCTGTCTGTGTGGAGTACAATGGATGGAGCAGTAAGAGTGAGAAGAGTGAGAATCAGAGGAGGCCGAGGGAGAGGACGTGGAGTTGAAGAAGCAAGAGGGTTGGAGGAAGTTAGAGGAAGAGGACAAGGAGGATCATGTCAGGCCTGGATACGGCATTCAAGGAGATATGTTCCCCGGTGCCTTGGACTGGAAGATATCGCATGCGATGTGGACGAAATTTTGTGGCCGGACCCAGAAAGACAACATGATGTAGGCCGATTGTTTTTTTGTTTTTTGGGCAATTACATTTGTGTTTGACTTGGTTGTTTTGATGAGTGTGAATAAACACAATACTGAAGTTTGGATCGTTATGTTTTCATGACACTATGACAAAAGTATGACCTCAAATGACATCTGTACACAGAGAAAGAGAAAGCCAGATGTGTTGTATCATACATAGTGTGTAGTGGCACATGTGTGCTTAGTAGATGAGGCTTGTGTTTATGTTGATACGAAAACAACATTTTACGAAGGTGTGAAGAGTTAATCTGAGCTGTGTTCGCTTTGCAAGAGAACTACAAGTTTGATAATTGGGTGAAAGGTTTTCTTATTTTGTGTGAGAGTTTTGCAAAAATAGCCAATAGTTCAAAAAATGTGCTAAGCAACAGACAAAAAATGAAACAGAATGAATAAAATCACATCGTACAATAGAATGAGTGAACATAAAAAACAGTAAAATCAGAAAAGGTCACAAATAAACAGGAGAAGGAAGTTCACACCACTGCTACGTATTAAAGCCGGACTCAACAGATATGTTTTGAGTTTGGACCTGAAAAGAGCGACATCTGTAACAATGCGAATATCAGGGGGACGGGGGGGGGGGGGGGGGGGTAACTTGTTCCAGAGTCTCGGGGCAGCAACTGCAAAAGCTTGATCACCCCACCGTTCATACCTGGACCTTAGGACTTCTAAAACTCGCTGATTTGAAGACTGCTATGACTGGTTGTGCTCCCGCAAAGTTAAAATTTCAGACAAATACTTGACATATATTTTTCTCTCTCTCTCTCTCTCACACACACACACACACACACACACAAGTTAATGTCCAGCATCAGAATGAAAGTTATGAAACCATATTTGTTCTAATTATTACACAGCGGCCAATCATGTTTATCAGTCACAGTCAGCAACAATGAAAACACACACTGCTCAACTGAACATGAAGGCAAATGGCTTGCAGCCGGCATTACTTCAATCACACTAAAACCAAAATAGTTTCTGACTCACCAATCGGTAGATTATTTGTACATAAAATCCATTAGACGCTCTTTCCTCGTGAAGACCGTGTGTGTCTGTGTGTGTGTGTCTTTGTGTATGTCTCTGTGTGTTTGTTCATATGTGTCTGTGTGTCTCTCTGTGTGCGTGTGTGTGTGTGTATCTGTGTGTGTATGTATGTGTCTGTGTGTGTGTCTCTGTGTGT
>NC_045743.1:19828918-19830015 GCF_008692095.1 Etheostoma spectabile | reverse complement strand
GTTTGTCTGGGGTTCTTTGTGTGTGTCTGTGTGTGCTGTGTGTGTGTTGTGTCTGAGTGTGTTGTTCATGTTGATGGGGTGTGTGTGGTGTGTGTCTATGTGTTGATGTGTGTGTTGTGTGTGTGTGTGTGTGTGGTGTTGTCTGTGTGTGGTGTTGAGTGTGTGTCTGGTGTGTATGGTCTGTGTTTGTCTGTTTTCTGTGTGTGTGTGTGTCTGGTGTGTGTGGTGTGTGGTCTCTGTGTGTGTGTGTGTCTCGGTGGGTCTGTGTGGTGTGTCGTCTTGTGTGTCTGTGTGTGTCCGTACCAGCACACACCTTAAACTTTACTATGTTGTAACTGGAGTCCATTAAACCGAGGTGTTCCTGATATCTGTGTGTATGCGTGTGTGTGTGTGTGTGGTGTGTGTGTGTGTGTGGTGTGTGTGTGTGTGTGTGTGTTCATACTGATGGTTTCTGGTAAAGGTTCCTTCTTCTTATGATTTCTTATAATATACAGATAACAGATCGCCATTATGGCGCCCTGCATAATTATCTATTCCAGTGAGAGCTGCTTCTGCTGAGGAAAGGGTGTCCAAAAACTAAAATTTGTAAGTAAACCTGGTGGTTGGCACCCAGGCTGTGTTGTTGTGTGTGTGGGTGTGTGTGTGTGTGTGTGTGTGTGTGTGGTGTGTGTGGGTGTGTGTGTGTGTGTGGTGTGCCCGTGCGTGCACACACTTTAAACTTTACGGTGTGGTACTGGAATATTACAGTTTTTCTGAATGCTTAAGCGCTAATCGTGATTCGTAGCACATTTCTAAACAATATTACCGTTTTGGTCGATTGATGCAGTTAAACATTTTTTGAACTATTGGTATTTTTGCAAAACTTACACACAAAATAAGAAAACCTTACACAAACCATCATATGAATAGACATTCATAAGAACCAGTTGAACACTGATGTGCTCAGTGTAAAACACTACGATGAATGGAAACCACTTCTTTTCCATTCATTATAATGAATTAGGCTGTTTTTTTGTTCAGTGTTACACTTACTACAGAAAGTACATACATAAGTGTGTTATAAAATATTTGATTTTATACTCAGAAAACACAAATAC
>NC_045743.1:19828554-19828717 GCF_008692095.1 Etheostoma spectabile | reverse complement strand
CAATGTTTTCCCGGGCCAAGCAGCGGGGGAAATATCGCCATGGTGATTCCAGCCATGACAAGCATCAGCTGCTATATGTCCACATGCGTCCTCCATAGCTTGGAGAAGAGGTAAATGCATTTGTGGATTTCGGTCAAACACTTTCTATCTCCAGGCAGAAAAA
>NC_045743.1:19828393-19828544 GCF_008692095.1 Etheostoma spectabile | reverse complement strand
AGGATTGAGGAATGGAGAATATGGAGGGAGATAAACAACTAAAAAGACTGGGGGGCGGGGGCAGTGAACCAGTGATGAACCAGAGCAGCCCGGTGGAAACTTACGTTGTCCCAAATATAATTTGTTTGTTAGTAATATTGCAATTCTTTGA
>NC_045743.1:19825352-19828368 GCF_008692095.1 Etheostoma spectabile | reverse complement strand
CTTTTGAGTCTTTCTGAATTGCCGTTCAAAGGCACCCTGTAGACCTGCTTCATCCTGAGATGATTTCTGCACAAGACACGGACCAGTGTCGATGGAGCTTACCCTATCAATAGTTTGAAATATGTCCATTGTATTTTCTTTTGTATTTACCGTAGTTTTATGTTGGCATTATTTTCTCGGACATATCATGAGTTCATTCCTTTCAAAGAGACGGGAAGACGTTCCCGACCACCTTGTGTTTGTTCTGCCAAACAATAGTAAAATACTGTAATACTGTGAAGGAATACAAAGTAGGAATACTGTGCATTACTGCAATATCTAGGGAGAGTATCTTTCTTACCTATTTCTCATTTCGGAATTCTGGATTGATGGATGCTAAAGTTACCTCTCACGTTTGGCGGTAACTCTTTTGCCAGCATCGTGGATTACAGTCCCTTGGCCGTTGCCTCGTTCTTCCCCTCTTCCTCGTCCACCTCTCCTACTACTCTCACTTCTCTGGCTCTGACTCTGTTCCTATGTTGGCAGCCATTCCCGTCCAAACGAAAGCTCACCTTTTGCCGTTTTATTCTAAAGCTCTGATATGCTAACTGTAATCTGTGTGACTGGGTTTGCCCTTGTGAGAGTCATGTCAATTTGAAAGGCATGTGTTCCTTGTGAATACAAGAGATTTTCTTCATGAAAATTGTGCCAAGGCAGAGAATGTGTGTTGTGTTTTTGAAAAAAGTGTGTTTTAGAACTGCAGTCTTGCGTGTAGAGCAGGAATTGTGCTGTAGTTTGCAGAGTGGTTCAGTGGGTTGGTGCATGAGTTACATTTTGTGGTCATTGTGTCTCAAAAAGTAGCCACAATTTTTGGTGTAAACCACTGAGAAAAACACTGTAACCTGCTTTCCGACGTAAGGTTGAGTCAGTTTTGCAGAGGGGAATGAGCTATTAAATAACTTTCCTTGTCCTTTGGGCTACATAGATTATATAAACTAACCACAGGGGAACGGCAGAAACACAGGAACGTAACGTGAGCGGTCACGGATGATGAAGATGGAGGTTGAAGATGATTGTGTTATGAATTGGTGGCATCCTGGTGGTTTGTGATATAGAAAAAGCAAGAGGGGGGAAACAAAAAAAGTTTTGTCGCATATGTGGTGTGGGTGACAGACAAACTGAATTGGACTCTGCATGTGGGTGCACAACTTGTAAACGGTGGTGTTGGGGTTTTGGTGTGTGCGCGGGGGGAGGAAAAAGAGAAAATAAAAAAAAAAAGGGTGGGGTCGTATCCGTAAAGAGTGTGTGTAATTGGTATGGAGTTCAAATCCATCTAATTTGCAAACACAGACGAGGGATGTTGATTAAGAAAAAGGTTTCAGGTCTGCATGTGTCTTCGTAAAGTGACATCATTACCCACCAACCAACACTACACACCACACCCACAAACACAACACCCAGTTATTAATTCCCAGCAGGACGCAATGGTGGAGCCCGAAGGAGGTAAGAGGGGGGGAGAGAAGGGGGGAAAACCACCTCAACGCACCACTCTTTGAGAGGCAATTATCACGAAGACGACGAAACATACACGGGAGACAGGGAGACAAGGGAACACAGGAAAAGGGAAACACCGACCACCAAAACACGACAAGGTACAACCACACATATAGCCTGTCATATTAAAATAATAACAATCTAACAGGCAAATGCCTCAATTTCAAACCTTGTAAAACGAAAAAAAGAAAAAATAAAACATACACGAAAAAACGATCTCAAAAGTGGGCCAAGGACACTTGGTAATGGGGTGGTGAGTGATAAAAAGGGACGGAAAAGGTAATTGAGAAATAAAAAAAAAAATTTAAAAAAAAAAAAAAAAAGTGAATGGGTGGTGGGGGTGTGGTGGGGAGTGGGTTTGTTGTTGGAGTTAGGGGTATTTGTGTTTTGTGTGTGTGTTTTTTTTTTTGTGGTTGTTTGTGTTGTGTGTTGTAATTTCCAGTGGTGCCTGTTAGAAATGGAGCGAGTAGTCCCCAGGATCTATCCCTACCACATTGACCGTTGGCCGCAATCCCGTGCCTTTATTTGCCTGCTCAATTGGCAGTCGGTGTGTCTGTGTGTGTGTGTGATTTGTGGGTGTGTGTGTGTGTGTGTTTGTGTGTGTATTCCCCCGGATTGGTTGTAATGTTACACATGGCGTGTGGTGAAGCTAACTTTCCCATCACACACACACACACCCACACACCACCCCCCCACGCACACATACATTTTTATGTTCAAGTTTTGGTTTTTGTTTGTGAAGCTCCACACAGCTTCACATTCAAAACTTGTTTCCTCTTGGTACATCAGCCAAGTTGGATATTCAACACTTTCACTTACCATGAACCTATATAATCCATCCTTTATATATTGATTATAGCACTTTAAGTAAACACCATTTATCTAAAGGTTTTATTGGTTCTGATTGTTTTTAGTTGACGTTTTTGATGTTCCCATGGGGCAATTTTGTTCACCATGTAGCCAACGCATGCAGCACAAAAAAGCCATAAACATAAAATATTCATATATAAAAACGTGAATACACATGTAACACTAACACTTAAAAGATGAAATACATGCTGTGGCCAGGGATGGCAGATGACTATAGTTATTGAGAAACCCCCGCTTTGTTGCCAATGATCTCAATGCACAGTTGTAGGACTTGTACTCAACGGGGCTCAATGTTCGACCTTGCCAACCTAGGTCCTAGTGACACAGAAAAGTCAGATGATTTGTCTACGTCAACAAATCCATTATCAAACTGTTGCATCATGGCGCGTGAAGCCATCATGGAGCGAACTTTCCGGAGACGCAACTTCTTCCCCATTGTGCTTCCATAGAGAAGACGCACTGGCATCTTCCTACTAGTGAGAGTAGATTTCTTACCTATTCTCATTTCGGAAATTTGGGATGATGGATGCTGCAGTGTACCTGCTGTACTCTTTGCAGAGATTACAGTCCTTGGCCTTTCTCTTCCTCTTCCTCTTCCTCGTCCACCTCCTCC
>NC_045743.1:19825130-19825315 GCF_008692095.1 Etheostoma spectabile | reverse complement strand
ATGTTGGCATCCATTCCTCCAAAACAGAAGAGCTCACCTTTTGCCGTTTTATGCTAAAAATCTGATTGCTAACTGTAAAACTGTGTGACCGGTGTTTGCCTGTGTGACGGGTGTTTGCCCTTGTGACGAGTCAGTGTGCATATTTGAAAGGCAGTGTGTTCCTTGTGAAGACAAGAGATTTTCTT
>NC_045743.1:19824873-19825068 GCF_008692095.1 Etheostoma spectabile | reverse complement strand
ACTGCAGTCTGAGTGTAGAGCAGGAATTGTGCTTGTAGTTTGGCAGAATTGGTTTAGGTGGTTGGTGACTGAGTTACATGTTGTAGTCACTGTGTCTCAAGTACCACAATTTGTGTGTAAACAATTGAGAAAAACTGTAACTGATGACATCAGAGCTACAATAGTGGACCATGTCATCAACCATGGGATGACCCT
>NC_045743.1:19820425-19824848 GCF_008692095.1 Etheostoma spectabile | reverse complement strand
CAGAATATTGCAATTCTTGAATTCTTTCTGAATTGAGTCATTCACAATGTGCACTGGAACAATGTAGAGCCCCACGTTAGGATCCAGCTTGGTTGGCGCCTTCATCTGCTGAATGATGCATTTCTGCGCAACGTACACGGGGCTCCAGTAGTGATAAGTAAGCTTACCCTTCAAGTTTTGGAAAGTGTCAATTGTTTGTTGTTCTTTATGTATTTACGTAGTGTTGTTGTATGGTGGCATTATTGTCCCCCGGACCTACCATGAGCGTCAGTTTAGTTTCATTTGTTCAAGGCAAGGATGAGAGAGACGGGAAGACGTTCCGACCACCTTGTGTTTGTTCTTGCCCCAAACAAATAGTTTATTAAAATTACCTGTAAACTGTATGTGAAGGGAATACACAGGAGGAAGACTGTGCGTTGGTGCAAGTAAAGTCTTGCTAGAGTACTGCAATATTCTAGTGAGAGGAGATTTCTTACCTTATCTCATTTAGAATTGCGGAAATTTGGGAGATGAGGAAGATTATGGAGCTGCAGGTACCTGCAGTTGTGCTGCCGTGCCTGCAGTCTGTGTTGTACTGCTGTACTCTTTTTGCAGACGAATTAAATGTCCTTAGTCCTTGGCCTTCTCGTCCTCTTCCTCTTCCTGTCCAACTTCCTCCTACTACTCTCACTCCTCTGGTCTGACTTGTTTCCAATGTGGCATCCATTCCCCAAAAACAGAAAAGAAGACGAACAAGGAAGAAGAGTCACCTTTTGCAGTTTTATGACTAAAAAATATGATTGCTTGCTAACTGTAAAACTGTCGATTGTGCGTGTTCTTGTTTCTGCGCTTTCCGTGGATTTGTGACCGGGGTGTTTTGTGTTGTTTGACTGTGTGACGGGGTGTTTGCCCTTTGTGACGAAAGTCAGTCGTCAGTGTTGCATATGTGAAAGGCAGTGGCAGTAAAGGCAGTGAAAGGGCACAGAGTGTGTTCCTGTGAGACAAGAGATTGTCTTCATGAATGTGCCAAAAGGCAGAAAGCTGTTGTGTAGTGGTTGCGAAAAAAAAAAAAAAAAATAAAAAGTTTTCTCTGTGTTTTTGTTGTTTTTGTTTGTCAAAAAAAAGTCTGTGTTTGAGAAGAAAAAAAAAAAAGAAAAAAAAAAACAAAAAAAAAAAGGTTTTGTGTGTTAAAAAAACAAATAAAAAATAGTTGTGTTGTTTTTGAGCTAAAAAAAAAAAAAAAAAAAACAAAAAAACAAAAAAAAAAAAGTTCAAAACAAAAAGGTAAAAAAAGTGTGGTTCGGTTTTTGGTCGTTTTCGTTACTGTTTTTTAGACATTTGTTTTAGAAGAACGGCCAGTCTGAGTGTATATTTTAGTTAGATTATAGAGCGGAGAATTGTTTGTAGAGCAGGAATGGGCTGTAGTTTAAGTAGTTTTTAGAGCAGGAAGGAATGTGTCTTGTTCGTTAGTGAGAAGGGGAATTGTGTTTGGCAGAATAACTTGGTTCAGGGGTGGTTTTAAGTGGTGGGCGTTGTTGAAGTGAGTTATGTTGTGTCCCTTTTTAGGCAAGAATGAAGAATTGGTTTATGTGGTTGGTGACTGGTACTGTTGGTAGTCACTGTGGTCTCAAGAACACAATTTTGTGTGTATAAACAATTGAGAAAAACTGTTAACTGAGACATCAGAGAGCTACAAAGCGGAACCATGTCAAAACCATGGGATGAACAATGTGGGAAGCTGGCCAAAGGGGTTCAGCCTAATTTGAGCGCATCGCTACCAGCCTACACTGTGGGCAAGCATAATTAGGACTTTCAAATGAGAACGTGGGGTTAAGTACTTGTTTAGCACTGCCATACTCTAAGAGTAACAACGCGATACATGATACTAGGACTACGATATGCTAGGTCCCTGTGGGGGTTGGTAGAAATACAAATAGAAAAAAAGCGAAAATACTGAGAAAGGTACTTAGTACGAGAAGAATTAGCTGAAAGTACAGATAGTGGGGTGTTGCGGAGTAGACGAATGAAGAAGACAGAATGTTCACTCCAGAGCAAGAGACCCATATAGTGAACATGGTGATTGCCAATAAGCAATAAGACTGCACGAAATACAGCAGCGCATAATTGATAATGACACCATCTTTCAAAATTACACAGTGTAAGCATTTCTGCACTAAGTCGTGTACTTGCGCGCCAAATAATAGAATGAAAGCAAATTTACAGAGTTCCTTTCGAGAGAAACACAGAACGAGAAGCAACTGCGATATGACTATGTGCAGGTAAGCTATAGTGTCATTGGTTCTGAATTTGGAAGTGCATACTGTAGTGCTGTGCATGGGCCTGATGTGATGCGATTTGTTTTGTCTTGTCCAGAGGTGGTGGAAATAGAAGCAGACCATGGGACATGAGCTACTTTTTGTAGATGAGGCCGGTTTAACCTCAGTAAAACCAGGGAGACGTGGCAGGACAGATTATTGGACACCGTGATCATCATGTCCCAGGACAAACGTGGTGGTAACATAACCATGTGTGCAGCTAAATGGTGTTGCACCATCATGCAACCATAGGCCCATACAACACTGCAACATTATGCATTCCTGGACACGTTACATGACATGCTCACTGTTCAGAGACCAGAGCATACCCGATATGTCATCATATGGTACAATGTTAGTTTCCATAGGGCTGCTTTGGTCCACAACTGGTTTACAGACCACCCATTCTTCATGGCACTCAACCTCCCTCCATACTCTCCATTCTTAAATCCCATCGAGGAGTTCTTCTCTGCCTGGCGCTGGAAAGTGTACGACCGTCATCCTCAACAACAGGTAGCCCTTTTACAGGCAATGGAGGAGGCATGTGGAGATATTGACCAGGCATCATGTCAGGCCTGGATACGGCATTCAAGGAGATATTTCCCCCGGTGCCTTGGACTGGAGGATATCACATGCGATGTGGACGAAATTTTGTGGCCGGACCCAGAAAGACGACATGATGTAGGCTGATTGTTTTTTTGTTTTTTGTGAAATTACTATTTTGTGTTCTGACTTTGTCTTGGTTTTGATGAGTGTGAATAAACACCAATACTTGAAGTTTGGATCCTTGTATGTTTTCATGACACTATGACAAAAGTATGACCTCAAATTGACATCTGTACACAGAGAAAGAGAAAGCCAGATGTGTTTTGTATTCATACATCAGTGTGTGAGTTGGACATCGTGTGCTTAGTAGTGATGGCTTGTGTTTAATGTTGATACGAAAAACACATTTTACGAAGGTGTGAAGAGTTAATCTAGCTGTGTTCGCTTTTGCAAGAGAACTACAATGTTTTGATAATTGGGTGAAAGGTTTTCTTATTTGTGTGTAGAGTTTTGCAAAAATAGCCAATAGTTACAAAAAATGTACTTAAGCAATTAGACAAAACTGTAAACCGAGGTGTTCCTGATATTCTGTGTGTGCGTGTGTGCGTGTGTGTGTGTGTCTCTGTGCATGTGTGTCTGTGTGTCTCTGTGTGTTTGTGTGTATGTGTCTGTGTGTCTCTGTGTGTTTGTGCATATGCGTCTGTGTATGTGTCTCTGTGTGTGTGTCTCCTTGTGTGTGTGTGTGTTTGTGTGTATGTCTCTGTGTGTTTGTTCATATTTGTCTGTGTGCCTCTCTGTGTGCGTGTGTGTATGTATGTGTGTGTGTGTGTGTGTGTGTGTATCTGTGTGTGTCTGTGTGTGTGTATGTATGTGTCTGTGTGTGTGTCTCTGTGTGTCTTTGTGTGTCTTTGTGTGTGTCTGTGTGTGTATATATGTGTGTGTGTCTGTATGTGTCTGTGTGTGTGTCTCTGTGTGTCTTTGTGAGTGTAGGTACGTATGTTTGTGTGGTGTGTGTGTGTGTTGTGTGTGGTCTCTGTGCGTGGTGTATGTGTTTATGTGTGTTGTGTGTGGTGTGTGTGTTTGTCTGTGTGTGTGTGTGTGTGTGGTGTGTGTGTGTTGTGTGTGTCTCTGTGTGTGCATGTGTCTGTTTGTCTGTTTTTGTTGTGTGTGTGTGTGTTGTGTGTCTGTGTCTGTGGGTTGTGTGTGTGTGTTGTGTGTGTGTGTGTGTGTGTGTGTGGTGTGTGTGTGTCATACTGATGGTTTCTGGTAAAGGTTCTTCTTTCTGATGAATTTCTTATAATATACAGTATAACAGAATCTGCCATTATGGCGCCCTGCATAATTATCTAACTTCCAGTGAAGAGACTGCTTCTGCTGAGGTGCGTGCACACACTATAAACTTTAAAAAACTATAAACTAACCCATTAAACCGAGGTGTTCCTGATATTTTGTGTGTGTGTGTGTGTGTGTGTACGTGTGTGTGTGTATCTCTGTGCATGTGTGTCTGTGTGTGTGTTTGTGTATGTGTCTGTGTGTCACTGTGTGTTTGTGTCTGTGTGTCTCTGTGTGTTTGTGTGTATGTG
>NC_045743.1:19820200-19820415 GCF_008692095.1 Etheostoma spectabile | reverse complement strand
TCTGTGTGTTTGTGCATATGCGTCTGTGTATGTGTGTGTGTGTGTGCGTGTCTCTTTGTGTTTGTGTGTGTGTGTGTGTGTGTGTGTGTGCCCGTGCGTGCACACACTTTAAAGGGGTGATAGAATGGTTGTATAGAGTATTTTACGCTGTTCCTTAAGGTCTCCTGGTAGGGTATGTAATATTTGTTGGGCTGAAAATGTTGCTTTTGCTGTTC
>NC_045743.1:19820111-19820190 GCF_008692095.1 Etheostoma spectabile | reverse complement strand
CATACCACCCTGTTAAATTGACCTGGCTTGAAACAGTGGTGTTCTGCCTTATATGGTCTGCTCATGAATATTTAAATAA
>NC_045743.1:19819984-19820101 GCF_008692095.1 Etheostoma spectabile | reverse complement strand
CGCGCTGATTGGTTGGTGTGCAACAAGCTTTGCTGCAGCTGACAGAGCAACAACACTCACTAAAACATCCAAGGTGGAAACAGCATGGAGACTTTAGCTGTTGAACGGTGTCTGTTT
>NC_045743.1:19819888-19819974 GCF_008692095.1 Etheostoma spectabile | reverse complement strand
CCTGAATCAGAGGAAGGATCTGATGTAGAGGAGCAACCTGCCAAATGACTCTTCAGACTGGTAAGTTTGGTCATTTAGCATTTACT
>NC_045743.1:19819714-19819878 GCF_008692095.1 Etheostoma spectabile | reverse complement strand
AACACATAGCCCAACATTAGCCGTCCGTTGTTACACTAGTGTAATGCTCACACTTCAGTGTCGTAGCCTAAGAATAACTTTGTATTAGCCTTGTTTTTAGTATCGTAAGCAATATAAGTTAATGTGCACACAAACAAATATTTTACTACTTGTACCCTCGCAGT
>NC_045743.1:19819420-19819704 GCF_008692095.1 Etheostoma spectabile | reverse complement strand
AAGATGTCCAGTTGGCTGAAAAGTTAGAGGCCACCCCACTAACACAGAACGTTTAGGGAACGTTAGGGAACGTTAGTTTTTGGTTCTCTAAAGGTTAGTTAGAACCAAACCAAAAACTAACGTTTAGGGAACGTTCCATCCTGATTATAACGTGCCCTGAACGTTAAGAGAACCAGGCAGTAGCTCAGTCCATAGGGAGTTGGCTTGGTAACCGGAGGGTCACTGGTCAAGTCCCCGTATGGACCAAAAAGTAGGGAGTGTGGATTGGTGGCTGGAGAGATGCC
>NC_045743.1:19819234-19819410 GCF_008692095.1 Etheostoma spectabile | reverse complement strand
CCTCCTGGGCACTGCCAGGTGCTCTTGAGCAAGGCACCGTACCCCCCCCACCCGCTCAGGGCGCTGGTTCGGCTGGCTTGGCTGGCAGCCGAACCAACTCTGACATCTCTCCATTAGTGCATGTACAGATCCTGAGCATGTGTGCGTGTGTGTGTAGTTCAGGACTGTGTGTGAAA
>NC_045743.1:19818947-19819224 GCF_008692095.1 Etheostoma spectabile | reverse complement strand
CAAAGTGTGGACACAGAGTGTAAATTGTAATTGTAATTTCCCCATAGGGGATCAATAAACAGATTTCAAAAAAAATAATTAAAAAACCAACTGTAACGTTCCCCTGCGGTTGCACCGTACCTCCACACAACGTTCCCGTTTGGTTGTTTTTGGTTGTTCTCAGTTTTTGAAGTAGCATAAAAGGTTTGATGTCACTTGATTTAAATTCACTCAAAAAATATTGGACTCATACAATCTAAGTAAGATAAACAGCATAGCAAGATAATCTATTTATTTT
>NC_045743.1:19818400-19818937 GCF_008692095.1 Etheostoma spectabile | reverse complement strand
GCTGATATCAATTTAGCTTAAAACAGTACTTTTGTGCTTGATTTTTTTTTTGAACTGTATTAGTGAAAATACTTAAAACAAGACTCTATCAATGGAACGATTTTCACAACTAAGAAAATTCACTTCTTTAATTCAGTTTGCAAACCGAAGCGTTACACCGTGGGCAAAATACGGGAAGAAATATAACAAAGACTGGGAGAAAGAGAAAGGAGAAAAAGAATGGATTCAACCCGTCATGGGGAACAACTCAAAATCACTTTGAAAAAGTGTCAAGCCTATATTTCGAATCCCATCAGTTCTAATGTTAAATAATGTTAAAAGGTGGTTTAACTCCCTCCTGTGTTCATTGTCCTGAAGCTCAGGGGGAGAAAATAAAACTCTACCGTGTGTACAGTTTACTTATCTGTCCACATGAATGGAAATTGACAATCCGTCCCCACTGATTGTAAAACACAGTTTATTAATTTATCTCTTCCAGGATCTTAGGGGGCTCCGTAGAAAATGTCGCTTGTTTTGGGCTTGTTTTCACAGGCCTGG
>NC_045743.1:19818225-19818390 GCF_008692095.1 Etheostoma spectabile | reverse complement strand
TTATTTGTCTCGCAAGATCTGGCAACACTGCACGCTGCACAACTTAGCAAGCTCAGAAAGGTAAGGTAAGGTAAGTACGTTCCAGTTTAATGATGTTGTGGTTGTAATGGGAGGGTTGTGGTTTAACATTAAACTCTTTCCCTCGTATGGCTTTGTTATATTCTG
>NC_045743.1:19817921-19818215 GCF_008692095.1 Etheostoma spectabile | reverse complement strand
ATCAGGTTGACCAAAAAGAAAAGTTTGGCTGACTTAAACAACTCACTTTAGCAGAAATATTTTCCCTCATCGCCATTTTGTTATGCTAAGAGTTGCTCAAAGACTTTTCTTTTTAGTAAACTCTTTGTGCACAAACAATGTTCTCATTGCTGAGTTCATGTGTTGAGCCCCAGGTGAGACTTGGAGCAAAGTCTCATGTTGTGTCGAGCCTTCTTAGTTAGGGTGACCAGACGTCCCCGATATTGGCGACCTTTCCCCGGCTGGATCTGTCCCCGGAAATGTCCTCGGTTTTCA
>NC_045743.1:19817538-19817911 GCF_008692095.1 Etheostoma spectabile | reverse complement strand
CAGACCCGAAATTGGAATGAAAGAAAGAAAACACTGACCACACGCAGCCGATAGTCGCACACCCTCCACGCACAGGCTCAAGACAGCAAGAGCCAGTGCTGCTCAGAGATGTTTTAGAAAGCCGTATTTTACGATGCTAAAATCACTGAGCCCCTAATGAGAACAGCTCTAGGTCTAGTGTCTTCGTTTTAAGATTTACAAAAGTAAAAACATTACTTGTTTTGGAGGTAAAGACGCTTCTGAGCTGAAAAGGTAACCTACTGTTGCTATACTATATGTAAATAAATAATTTTATTCTGTATGGAAATGCTTTTCTTCTTTCTTTTTTTGCGCTACTGGATCACAAATGTTCTCTTAACATAGATTCCTACGC
>NC_045743.1:19817418-19817528 GCF_008692095.1 Etheostoma spectabile | reverse complement strand
GACCGGTGTCGGCGGCTGAGGGACACGTCCAGCAACGAGACAGAAGATGAAGCAGGTGTCCAAAAAAGGCAGCGCCGACGCCCGAGGAGGTTCATGACAGATTCTTCAAG
>NC_045743.1:19816399-19817408 GCF_008692095.1 Etheostoma spectabile | reverse complement strand
ACCTTAATTATAGACTACATTTTTTATATATTTCAAATTGCATATTTTGCAATCAGTACAAATTATATGGTCTCTGTATTACAGATGAATCTGTTGCACGAACAGATAAACTGTCCAGGACGGAGCGTGCGTCTGGAAGCCCTGTCTGGAAGTTAAAATGTATGCATGCATATAAGAAACCAGTCATATTTCTTCACATGGAACCACTGACAGTCAACATGGTGCATATCATGTGATTGTTCTGATGTTTGTCTCTTTCTGTCTTCTTTCAGCTCAGCAGATAATACTTCCTCCACCACCTGCATTTTTTTATATATATTTTGTCTAATTGTCTAATGTAACAGAATACGTTCATATTTTGTAATGGCATGTGCAGGCAACCTATCAACTTAATCATCTTATATAATAATCATATAATTTATTTTTATGTGTATCAATGCCATGCAGGAAACCAACTTGTTGCCCAGAGCAGGATGAGTCTTGAGTCACACAGATTGCCACTTCATCTTGGGACCCAGTTGAAGGTACAGTTGCAATGAAGTACAATTTAATGGCAAGGATCACTAGAGTAACACAACATTTTTGTTGTTTTAAACAGAAGAACTCGCACAGAGGGAGATGGCTCAGACATGGAGATCAAAATGAGAGGTAAGACTCAAGTTGCCCACGTGTGTGTGTGTGTGTGTGTTGTGTGTGTGTGTGTGTGTGTGTGTGTGTGTATGTAGGAGGAACAATATGGAAATTAAGTGGCCATAGGCCTGCCCTAAGACAAACACTATGTAATTTCATAAAATCTAAGATCTTAACTGAGCTGACTTCTCTTACAAAATGAGTTTGTACAAGCTCTACACTATATGGATAATTTTTTACTAGATGTTTTACAGCAACTTTTCCTGTCAACCTTCGGTGGTTGTACTGGAGGTGATGCCATCCGCCGCATGCCGCGGCAAGTTGCAAAGCATGATGTGCTGAGACAGTACAGCCTGCGGGGAAGAAAGACAAAGAAAGC
>NC_045743.1:19815137-19816317 GCF_008692095.1 Etheostoma spectabile | reverse complement strand
CTGACAAGAGGTTTTAATTTGACTTCTAACTTTGCTTCATTTTGACTTCTACTTTAGCGGCATGCCAGAAAAACTTCCCTGCGCTGACTGCTGCAGAAGCGGAGAACTTTATTGGACAAGTCCTGAAGTTTGCCCCACACAGACGGTAAATTGAAGTTCTTCTACGTGATGTTCATAAAAAAATGATTTTGTCAATGTGTTCATTCTTAGTATTACATGTCACAATATTACAACTTTTGTTTATTTCTTTATAGGCCAGCTGAGAAGGACTGAGCCGTATAAATATTTTTTTTACTGACTTTTTTTGCACACAGACTTTAGAACCACATATTTATGCATATTGCAGTACATTTGCACTACATATTTATCTTTTTGTGTATTTTTTTAAAAGTTGTTTTAATATTAAAGTTGGGAAATGCCATCAAGTTTGACTGTTCATTCATTCCTACTAATATAACTTTTGTATGTACTGTATGTGTGTGTGTGTGTATACAGTACATTCATACAAATGGTTTGGGTGTTAGTTTTTTTAAAGGTTATGGGAATCTAAGAAAAGAGCGTGAGGGCAGCGTTCCCTGATGTTTAGGTTTGGTTTCCCGTAACGTTCTCTAAAGGTTTTAGAGAATGTTAGGGGAACGTTCCAAGAACGTTCACTGTAACCAAAAAACAAACGTTCCCAGAACGTAAGGACAACCTTCCAATGAACCAACAGACAACCGAAATACAACCAAAACAAACCTTCAGGGAACGTTCCCGCAACAAAAAACGAACGTTCCCAGAACGTTCTGGGAACCAAAAATTGTTAGCTGGGCATCATCGCCCCTAAATGGCGGCCCTCTATTCCTCGTTTGTCCCCGAAGAGATGAACTATACAGAATATACTTCAGGTGGAGGCAGTAACAGAGCATATGTTTTAACATTACGCTACTGTTAACGTTACCGGCAGACAATCAGCTGACCACTATTTTGCTATTTTACTTGTTAAGATCACACATCTAACACTAAAATCTTCTACAATGGGACGAAGGTTTAACACAAACAACAATATACTACAACACATGTAACTTTAGCTTAGAACTTATTTGCCAATCTGGTTAAACTGCCGCTGTTAACTAGCTAAGGTTGGCTTGCTAGCACGTCAAATTACGGTACAAATAAACGTTATAATTCGTGGTACAAA
>NC_045743.1:19814217-19815127 GCF_008692095.1 Etheostoma spectabile | reverse complement strand
GACTGTAAAATTAACCAAATATACATATACATGTGGCTTATATGTTATAAGTATAGCAAAAAGACTCACGTTCAACTTTGTTTTGCTCCGTCGGTGTCGCTATCGCGTCTTCGGACGCCACTATCAAAAACTGTTGTTAGCCCCGCCCCTTCCAATTTGTAGCCAAGATGGCGACGGTTGCGTATGGAAAGTGTCCATCAATTTACACTCAACTATCTGGACGTTTTGAGTGCACCATCCAGGTACTTTAAGTGCACTGCATTTGACCGCACTTTGACAATGTGAACGCACCATGTACTCAAATAGTTAGTATTTAGTACAGAAGTGCGCGATTTAAGACAATACAATGCTGATTAAACTGTATTGATGTTAGAGTTTGAAGGCAGGTCCTTCCTCATTGGACAGCAAAGATGCACCGGCATGTTGCCAGGCCAACAACGGACCAATAAGAATGGATTTTAATGCACCAGGTGAAAAGGAACAGCCCCCCCGGTGCAGGGGATATATATATATATATATATATATATATATATATATATACTGTATATATATATATATATATATATATATACACATACAGTGAGGAAAATAAGTCTTTGAACACCCGGCTATTTTGCAAGTTCTCCCACTTAGAAATCATGGAGGGGTCTGAAATTTTCATCTTAGGTGCATGTCCGCTGTGAGAGACATAATCTAAAAAAAAAAATCCAGAAATCACAATGTATAATTTTTTTACTATTTATTTGTGTGATACAGCTGCAAATAAGTATTTGAACCCCTGTCTATCAGCTAGAATTCTGACCCTCAAAGACCTGTTAGTCTGCCTTCAAAATGTCCACCTCCACTCCATTTATTATCCTAAATTACATAAGCACCTGTTTGAGGCAAGGCAAGGCAACTTTATTTGTAT
>NC_045743.1:19814016-19814207 GCF_008692095.1 Etheostoma spectabile | reverse complement strand
ATTTCAGCAACAGGGCAATTCAAAGTGCTTTAAAAAACTGTTAAAAAAAAATAAAAACAGATAAAACATGTGAATTAACAAAAACAACATTAAGACACATAAAACAAAAGAATAAAAGTTACAGTGCAGCATAATAAATTAAACATTAGGGATGAGCGAGTACAGCATTATCTGTATCTGTATCTGTTTAC
>NC_045743.1:19813602-19814006 GCF_008692095.1 Etheostoma spectabile | reverse complement strand
ATCTGTATCCGTATCCGTACTCGGACTGGGCGGGGCCTAACCCGGAAATGGTCAGATTTAAAACGGAAGTGGGTCAGGTTGTCTTGAAATGGGCGGGGCTTTAACCAGTATGTTATTTTTAGCATGCAATTGATATGGGTTGATCAGAAATTGTTATATTTATTGCTGATTTGAAAACTATTTACATGACAGCATCGAGCTTCAGATCAATAGTGTTGTCATGGTAACAAACAAACTATAAACAGAACAAGTTTTGCAACAATGAATACAATGGTTGCAATTATGAAGTAAAATGTAATGATAAAGAGTTTTCATACTCAATATACTTTCTTTTTTTAACTTTAAATTTTTTTTATGATGGTGTGATTTTTGTTTTTTGTTTTTTTATTTCCACACCAGGTATG
>NC_045743.1:19812804-19813592 GCF_008692095.1 Etheostoma spectabile | reverse complement strand
TGTGTGTGTGTGAGTAAGAGAGAGACACGGAGAGAGAGAGAGGGGGCGGGGGCAGATGCTGTTTCTCAGATGTGTATTGACTTTAATGAAGCTAGCTGACGGTTGTTGGGCCGAAATCCTGCCCTTCTAGATTCTTTCAGGAAGAAGGGTTCAAGTCCGTAGGTTGGATAAAAGAACGTTTATTACAATAGAATATATATTCCAGAGACAAGGTTACAGAGAATTATGCATCCATAGCTCTCCCTAAGTTTGTCTGACTCTTTTCCCTTTCTGCATGATCTTATGTGCACAGGGGGGTTCAGTTGCTACCACGTGACATGTTTGTGTTCTGTGTTTTGTCTTCAGAAGGTTAGTGCCTAGCAGAGCTTGGCCTGCACAATAGATAACAGGTCTCAGACTGCTACTGGAGAGGACCTTCACCCAAACACAGGACGTGTCCCCAACCACCCTCGGCCCTGCTTTTCAGAATTAAACTCACTCGGCAGAGCTATGGTTGGACACATTGTACCAAAACAACCTATCATAAGGTCACAGTAAGCTTTATGAACTATCACACTGAAACCAAGCAGATTATGTGTAATGCTTTTACTCTTTAGCTCAAAATTGAACACACATGATTAATATAATGTGAATATAATGTCTATGAACAAACATGATATGAATACATTTTATTCCAACACGGTTAAAAAAACATATAAATCTTCGACGGCAGACGCAACGGGAGTCATATTCAAACCAAGCAGCATGTCTGATTCCCCACGTTCACCAGAAACCTACTGGTTACTATG
>NC_045743.1:19812585-19812794 GCF_008692095.1 Etheostoma spectabile | reverse complement strand
ACTACAAACCAAAGTTAAAAACAAACCTGAAGCTGAAGCGGAGAGGGATAGAGCGAGAGAGGGAGCGAGAGAGGGAGCGCAGTTCTCCGTGTTCTGTGTGTGTGTGTGATTGAGCAGAGCTTGTTTGTAGGTGGGGGGCGCTGTGACTATCACAGAACGCACCGCGGCCAGCTGAGGAGATGTATTCAATCCGAGCACGGATATTGACT
>NC_045743.1:19812166-19812575 GCF_008692095.1 Etheostoma spectabile | reverse complement strand
GTATAATACTTGTACTCGGCAAAAGTGCTTTATCCGGACCGGATACTCGTTTCAGCCGAGTACTCGGCTCATCCCTATTAAACATTAAAGAAAAGAACAGTAATTTAAAGAAAGGCAACATCACAAAGAAAGGTCTTCAGCCTTGATTTAAAAGAACTGAGAGTAGCAGCGGATCTGCAGGTTTCTGGGAGTTTATTCCAGATATAAATGTAAATGTGCTGTATTTATATAGCGCTTTTCTAGTCTTAACGACTACTCAAAGCACTTTTACGTCATACAGGAAACATTCACCTTTCACACACAATCATACACTGTAGCGGGCTGCCGTACAAGGTGCCACCTGCTCATTAGATAAACAGTCACACACCGATGGCAACTCAGGGTTCAGTGTCTTGCCCAAGGACACTTC
>NC_045743.1:19811946-19812156 GCF_008692095.1 Etheostoma spectabile | reverse complement strand
TGCAGGGCAAGGGATCAAACCACCAACCTTCCAATTGGTAGGCAACCACTCTACCACTGAGCCACAGCCGCCCCGCCACAGATATGAGGAGTGTAGAAACTGAACGCTGCTTCACCCTGTTTAGTTCTGACTCTGGGGACAGGTTTGAGATTGTTAGCTGCATAAAGACACCTGTCCACCCAATACAATCAGTAAGAATCCAACTACTAA
>NC_045743.1:19811638-19811936 GCF_008692095.1 Etheostoma spectabile | reverse complement strand
ACCAAAGAGCTGTCCAAAGACACTGGAGATACAATTGTGCACCTCCACAAGGCTGGAAAGGGCTACTGGGAAATTGCCAAGCAGCTTGGTGAAAAAGGTCCACTGTTGGAGAAATCATTAGAAAATGGAAGAAGCTAAACATGACTGTCAATCTCCCTCGGACTGGGGCTCCATGCAAGATCTCACCTCGTGGGGTCTCAATGATCCTAAGAAAGGTGAGAAATCAGCCCAGAACTACACGGGAGGAGCTGGTCAAGGACCTGGAAAGAGCTGGGACCACCGTTTCCAAGGTTACTGT
>NC_045743.1:19811420-19811628 GCF_008692095.1 Etheostoma spectabile | reverse complement strand
CCAAGACGTCATGGTTTGAAATCATGCATGGCACAGAAGGTTCCCCTGCTTAAACCAGTACATGTCAAGGCCGTCTTAAGTTTGCCAATGACCATTTGGATGATCCAAAGGAGGTCTTGTTTTTCTGTTCTTGTCTTGTGTTCCCCTGGGAGTGTCTGTCTTTATGTTCTGTTTCCTGATTTATTTTGAAGTCTGGTTTTTGTCTCGT
>NC_045743.1:19810892-19811410 GCF_008692095.1 Etheostoma spectabile | reverse complement strand
GTTCTACTTCCTGTGTCTTCCCTCTCTTGTGATTGCCTGATGTTTTCCACCTGATTCCCTGCCCTTCTTGTCACATGCTAGTTACCTCATTGCCTTGTGAATTTAATGTCTGTGCTTCCCTTGTCTCTTGTCAGATCATTTTGTCAGTCTTGTGTCTTTGTTCCCTGCCGTGCCTCTTCCTGACTGAGTTAAGAAATCCATGTCTACCTACTCCTGCCTGCCTCCCTCATCTCTGCTTTTGGGTCGTTATTCCGCTTACCTGCAACAGAACAATCTGACCAGATAGGGGCGGATGTGGCTTACTGGTAGATCGGTTGCCTGCCAATTGGAAGGTTGGTGGTTCAATCCCTGACCCTTGGGCAAAACACTGAACCCAGAGTTGCCTCCGATGCTGCATCGGAGTGTGAATGTGTGTGAGTTTTTATTTAATTAGGCTATCCCTTGTACGGCAGCCTCGGCCCCAGTGTATGAATGGTGAATGTTTTCTGTATGAAGCGCTTTGAGTAGTCGTTAAGACT
>NC_045743.1:19792756-19810882 GCF_008692095.1 Etheostoma spectabile | reverse complement strand
TATATAAATACAGCACATTTACAAATATTTCACATTCCGAGGAGGAGGAGCTGAGCCAAATGGAGTATTCCCTCGGCCATTGCTAAACTTGGCAGGATTCAATTCATCAAAAAGAAGGAACTTTTACACACAGACACGTACACACACATACCTACACAGACGCATAAACACACACAGAATATCAGGAACACCTTGGCTTATTGGACTCCAGTACCAACATGGTAAACTTTAAAGTGTATACACACACAACCTTCAGTGGTCCGCAACCTATTAGTCAGGTTTACTAAACAAATATTTTTAGTTTTTTTGGACACCCTTTCCTCAGCAGAAGCAGTCTCTTCACTGGAAGTTAGATAATTATGCAGGGCGCCATAATGGCAGATTCTGTTATACTGTACATTATAAGAAATTCATCAGAAGAGAAGGAACCTTTACCAGAAACCATCAGTATGACACCACACACACACACACACACACACTCAAGTTACAGTATCATGGAGAGATGTGATAGGCCGCAGATTGATACCCAGGGGGGGCTCGGAGCGTCACCACAGCCCCCCCCCCCCTGCTAACCCTAACCCTTAAGAGTATAAATAAGAGGGAGAGACACCATGAGTCACTGGAGACATCAGACACATCAGAGACATCAGGATCTTCAGTTCAGCTGAAATCTGACCATGAAGGTGAGTTTGTAACTTTATATATCTGGTTTGTGTGTGTGTGTATGTATACATACATACATACATAGATATGTATATATATTCATACCTACGTATGTATATATATACAGTGGGGAGAACAAGTATTTGATACACTGACGATTTTGCTGGTTTCTTTTAGATTCCGTCTCTCCCAGTCAACCTATGATACAAATGACAGACCTCTACATGCTTTGGAAGTAGGAAAACCTGCAAAATCAGCAGTGGATCAAATACTTGTTCTCCCCTCTGTATATCTGATTGTTTGTCTAATTGTTAATCAGTAGTTTCATATGTTAACAGGTTCAGCACATGCACATTTTAATCATTGGTGGCCCCAGAATTTGGACCCGGGAAAGCAAAAGTCTTCCTCTTGCTTTACAGTGTATTCAAGCTCTGCATGACGCGGGAAGGGGGGACCCTGTGGACAAACCCACATAGAGTAGATATCTAGTAGATATCAGCACAGTTTTCAAGTCAGCACCAACCAAAATGAGAATGCGTCAACGACAGCAGAGACTCCCTGATCTTGCTGCAGAGCCCAAAGTCAGAAATTGTTTTTTGATCAAACTAAATGACTTCATCTCTTCTGTTCCAGCTGCTTTCGGTCGTCCTTGTCCTGCTGGCTCCACTGTTGACCAGCTGCGAGCTCTTTCTGCCGCTGGACTGCAGCGACATTTATAATAATGACAACGGCCGACCCAGTGGAGTGTACACCATTTATCCCATCGGAGCCACGTCTGCTGTCCAGGTACACTTCATCCTCTCTGGGACGCAGATTGAACTTTAGACAAATAATGACGTGAAGAGTTACAAGTTCTGACTGATGCTTCTGATACAGATGATTAGGGCTGTGGTTGATGCTAACCCTCATGACCTGTATGATGTAGAATTTTGTGTGAGGTATCATTGAAATCAGCAGAGAGTTCCCTTTTCATGGATGATGATTTGCAGTGTCTGAGTGCCGCGCTAATGCACGGCTGCAAGGAGCAGCGTGCACCAGTAACCCCGACACGTGCAGGGTAGCGAGGGCCCGTCCAGTGCTGCTCGCAGCTTTAATTTTTCAAATATTTTTATTTATTGAGACTCAAGTCATGTTCTGGTCTCCATGTGGCTTCACTTTTCAAACCCAGAATAATAATAATAATAATAATGATGTACTAGTTAATGTCCATTATTTTCTACAGTCTATGTTAAACCCCTCACACTCACATTAACCTGTGTTTGTGTGTAGGTGTACTGTGATATGGATTCAAAAGGAGGACGGTGGATGGTGAGTATTTTAACTGAAGTCAACACTTCCTGTAGTTCCTTCACAATAAATCACATTCCAGTAAAATCCTTGTTGTCTGGAAACATGAGCTGTCAGATATCTTGTAGTTCAGCTAGTTAACCCCCCCCCTCCCCCAGGTGTTCCAGAGGAGGATGGACGGCACAGTGAACTTCTACAGGGGCTGGGATCAGTACAAGACCGGCTTTGGTACCGCTGCTGGAGAGTACTGGCTCGGTGAGGAACGAAACCAAACAGTCATGTCTTCATAGAACTGGTTCTAAATGCTTATCTTTGTTTTCAGGTCTCGAGTCTCTCTACCACCTGACTCGGAGGAAAAAGTGCGAGCTGCTGGTCGAAATGGAGGACTTTGAAGGAAATAAAGCGTTCGCTCGCTACTCCTCATTCTCCATTAACTCACAGTCCTACGGATACAAACTGCAAGTTTCTGGATTCAGTAATGGAGGAGCAGGTGAGGTTTCCACGTTAAGGACGAGAATTTCAGCCATGAATGTTGTGGAGTGTGAGGTTGGTTCAAACATTGTCAATGATTTGAGTCTTTATCAGGTTTAGTGGTGGGTACTGCATCCTGAACTTTTTATGGTACCGACCGAATTACAGCGGTAATACGATGACCGATTCACATTAAATGACACATGTGTACCTGAGAGTGCGTAAGCCAATCATGTCCGTCCCCTCTGCATGCTGACAGATAGCGGGGCTCCGCGGCGAGACACTCGTCTGCAGAGCTGAGGTTCAAACGGACCAAATGATGACTCCTATATGTTTCTATACAGGTACAGAAGCTTATCATAAAACAATAAAAATAAAATCAGTCATGAAAAATAAATATTAAAAAGGCTAAAATAGAATAAGATACTAAGATACAAATTTATTTGGCAAAAAAGAAGAATGTGTATTGCCATCTACAGAAACTTATGTGGCTTTTTAGCACACAAAGATTGAAATATTACACAATATCAATTGAAATAACTTAATTTATCAAACTGCCAACTTCAGTGTAGCTCTACAGACATCCTTGAAAAGAAAAAGAGAGGAGCTTTTAAAGCTCAGAATACGTTAAACAAAAAACATTGAATACTTTTTTTTAAACAAAAAGGAAACTTGTTATGGGGAGAATAAAACTACTCTGGGCTGAGTGTTGCTAAAATAACAAAAGAGGTTCAGGATGCTGCAATGGGTGGTATTTAAGACAAAAAATAATAATTTATTGAATTAATCAAATTTGAACATGTGTGTCAGAGTCTTGTTGATCTTTACATTGTTAGTTAGTTCCCTCTCCTGTGACATATTCATGCGGTTTGATAAAGGACTTATTGGATTTTTACTCATCATTGCACTTACAATAACGAGCGGAGCTGTCCTCGCGTGTGTGTGTGTGTGTGTGCGTGCGTGCGCGCGTGCGCGTGCGTGCGTGTGCGTGCGTGCGCGCCCCGCCCGCTGCAGAGAGCCGACAGGATTGAAACAGCAGCAACTTTCAGTTACAAAACTTACGTTTTGTTGGTGAATGTGAGATGTTTGAGTCACACACGTCTCGTCTTCATGGCAGAAACAAAAAAATGTATCAAAATTGCACCAAAGTCACGGTGATTGGTTGATTTGGCGCCATTGCGACATCGCAAAATCCTGGAGGCACTGATTAAATATACCATAATAGCCATTGAACGTCACCAGTCCAGTTATTTTTAGTTCAGTAGTTCTTTCTGTAGGTAGAGAAGTAGACTTTCTGGAGTAAATACACTCCAAAAGTATAAATCATTGTTAGTGGAATCATAATGTTGTGATTAAAGACTTGTTGTGTTTCTGTAGGAGACTCCCTGACTCGTCACATCGGAATGAAATTCTCCACCTTCGACAACGACAACGACCGCTGGGCTCTAGGGAACTGTGCCAAATCACACATGGGGGCGTTCTGGTACAACACCTGTCTCACTGCAAATCCAAACGGTATTTATGGTGGTGGGGCTCAAAGCACTCTTTCTGGTGTTGGAGTGAGTTGGTATAGTTGGAAAGGTTCTAACTACTCCCTGAAGACCATCAGCATGAAGATCCGTCCTGTGCAGTAGTTCTCCAGGACCAACGTCCAGCAGAAAATCAGCTCATCTCTTCTTATTTCTTTCATTAAGCATTTAATCTCACAACAGGTCTTGTTTTCCTGAAACTGTGTACCAGCACAAGAAAACCAACTGATGCTTGTGAATCTTGTTTCCGTCTGGGATGTTTAAAGCAGTCGCTGCTCGCTGCAACGTGGAAGAAAAGTCAGATATGTTTCCAGTTGGGCGGCTGCAGCAGGAAGATAGGACCCATAATATTTTAATGGAAACACATATATATATATATAGTCTGATCGGGTGTTGATTATCGCCTGAACTGATAACTTGAGTCTGAAAAAGAAAAAGAAGGAAAGAAAATGAAAAGTATAATAAGACCTTTGCAGTTCAGGACAGCCAGTTGAAGTTTGCCAATGTCACAATGGACCAAACCCACCAGACTCCAAGTAAATTTTAGCATCTTAAAACACACGTCATTCAAACTTGACAGAAATCAAATAAAACTATTAAAAGCCGTTTTTGGTCATCTCTACACTTTTACAACCATCACAACTCTAGTGTTGGTTGAAATAAACACGTACTTTACAGATTTACATGTGGAAATATGTTGGGTCTATACACGCTAAAAGTGCTTCCTAGCTGTTTATGGGTAACATAAGGTCTTAAAGATGTTTTAAAAAGGTCTCTGAAGGGTTAAGACACGAAACACTTCATTACTTTTTAGTTTTATTGTTATTAGGATGTGCACCAAGTAGTAGGCACACTGTTAAAATGTTGTAGTCTGTATCTGCTGTACGGAGACAATAAATAAGAAGCTGATTATTAAGATGATCTGATGTCTTCACTTTGTCTCCTGAGTCTTTCTGTCTGGATTCTCTAATAGAAGATGTTCTCATGATGGGTCTGAAATCAGCTACAACTCTCTGATGTTTAGTATCAGCTGGAGAAAAAGCAATGGATGGAGAACAACATTACACTACAGCATGACTGGCAAATATTGATAATGACATACATAAATACAACAGCACCGACTGTTTAATATTAATAATGACATACATTAATAGTTTAATAGTTAATAGTTTATTTGAACATAAAAAAAACAACAACATTAAAATAAAAGATGTATATACATGCATTCCTGCATACATATATAATTAAAATGACATAAATAAGGTCATGTACTTTTAGCACACGTCTTCCAATATTGAAAGTCATTCAAACGCAACAAACATTTTCCATGTTCAAAAGGAGGAGAAGAAGGTGATAAACAACTTACAAGTCGACCCCCTTTCTACTTTTATCCTTTAGTAAATCTTATTCTTAGTTATTTACACATTATATTACACATCCTAGACACAGATGCATACATACACAAACACTTATAAACCCTCTTTTTTATTATATGTATTAAATATACCGACTGTAAATATTAATAATAACAAACATAAATACAACAGCACCGACTGTTAATAATAACATAATAAATACAACAGCACCGACTGTTAAATATAATAATAACATACTAAATACAACAGCACCGACTGTTAAATTAATAATAACATACATAAATACCAGCACGACTGTCAAATATTAATACATACTAAATACAACAGCACGACTGTTAAATATAATAATAACATACATAAAATAAACAGCACGACTGTTAAATATTAATAATAACATACATAAATACAACAGCACGACGTTAAATATTACTAAAATACATAATACAACAGCACCGACTGTTAAATATTAATAATAACATACATAAATACAACAGCACCGACTGTTAAATATTAATAACATACATAAATACAACGCACCGACTGTAATATTAATACTAACAACATAAATACAACAGACACGACTGTTAAATATTAATAATAACATACATAAATACAACAGCACCACTGTTAAATATTATAATAACATACATAAATACAACAGCACGACTGTTAAATATTAATAATAACATACATAAATACACAGCACCGACTGTTAATATTAATAACATACATAAATACAACAGCACCGACTGTTAATATAATAACATACATAAATACAACAGCACCGACTGTTAAATATTAATAATAACATACATAAATACAACAGCACCGACTGTTAAATATTAATATAACATACATAAATACAACAGCACCGACTGTTAAATATTAATAATAACATACATAAATACAACAGCACCGACTGTTAAATATAATAATAACATACATAAATACAACAGCACCGACTGTTAAATTAATAATAACATACATAAATACAACAGCACCGATGTTAAAATATAATACAACATAATACAACAGCACCGATGTTAAATATTAATAACATACATAAATACAACAGCACCGACTGTTAAATATTAATAATAACATACATAAATACAACAGCACCGACTGTTAAATAATAATAATAACATACATAAATACAACAGC
The DNA here is from genome assembly GCF_008692095.1 of Etheostoma spectabile. NCBI lineage: Eukaryota > Metazoa > Chordata > Actinopteri > Perciformes > Percidae > Etheostoma > Etheostoma spectabile. The sequence continues at coordinate 19,804,392 of NC_045743.1, read as the reverse complement.
ACCGACTGTTAAATATTAATAACATACATAAATACAACAGCACCGACTGTTAAATATTAATAATAACATACATAAATACAACAGCACCGACTGTTAAATATTAATAATAACATACATAAATACAACAGCACCGACTGTAAATATTAATAACTAATAAATACACACAGCACCGACTGTAATATTAATAACATACTAAAATACAACAGCACGACTGTTAATTATAATAACATACATAAATACAACACACCGACTGTTAAATATAATAATAACTACATAATACAACAGCACCGACTGTTAAATATTAATAATACAACATAAATACAACAGCACACCGACTGTTAAATATAATAATAACATACATAAATACAACAGCACCGACGGTTAATATTAATAACATACATAAATACAACAGCACGACTGAAATTTTAATAATAACATCATAATACAACAGCACCGACTGTTAAATATTAATAATAACATAAATACAAACAGCACCGACTGTCTAATATAATAATACATACATAAATCACACAGCACCGACTGTTAATATTAAAAAACATACAAAATACAACAGCACCGACGTTAGATTAATAATAATAAACATAATAAAATACAACAGCACCGACTGTTAAAATTAATAAAACATACATAATACAACAGCACCGACTGTTAAATATTAATAAAACTACATAAATACAACAGCACCGACTGTTAATATAATATAACATACATAAATACAACAGCACCGACTGTTAAAATATAATAATAACATACATAAATAAAACAGCACCGACTGTTAATATAATAATAACATACATAAATACAACAGCACGACTGTTAATATTAATAACAAACATAAATACAAACAGCACCGACTGTTAATATTATAATAACATACATAAATACACAGCACCAACTGTTAAATATAATTAACATACATAAATACAACAGCAACGACTGTTAAATATAATAACTAACATAAATACAACAGCACCGATGTTAAAATAATAACATACATAAATACAACAGCACCGACTGTAAATATTAAACATACATATACACAGCACCGACTGTAAATATTAATAACATACATAAATACAACAGCACCGACTGTTAAATATTAATAACATACATAAATACACAGCACCGACTGTAAATATTAAACATACATAAATACAACAGCACCGACTGTTAAATATTAAAACATACATAAACAACAGCACCGACTGTTAAATATTAATAATAACATACATAAATACAACAGCACCGACTGTTAAATATTAATAACATACATAAATACAACAGCACCGACTGTTATATTAATTAACATACATAAATACAACAGCACCGACTGTAAATTTAATAACATACATAAATACAACAGCACCGACTGTTAAATATTAATAACATACATAAATACAACAGCACCGACTGTAAATATTAATAAAACAACATAAATACAAACAGCACGACGTTTAATATTAATAACATACATAATAAACAGCACCGACTGTAATATTAATAACATACATAACAACAGCACCGACTGTTAAATATTAATAAAACATACTAAATCAACAGCACCGACTGTTTAATTATTAATATACATACATAAATACAACGCACAGACGTCACGATTAAAATAACATACATAAAACAAAGCACCGACTGTTAAAAATTAATACCAGCATAAATACAACAGCACGACTGTTTAAATAATAAAATACATAAATACAACAGCACCGACTGTTAAATTTAATAATAACATACATAAATACAACAGCACCGACTGTTAATATAATAATAACATACATAAATACAACAGCACCGACTGTTAAATATTAATAACATACATAAATACAACAGCACGACTGTTAATATTAATAATAACATACATAAATACAACAGCACCGACTGTTAATATATAATAACATACATAAATACACAGCACGACTGTAATAAATAATAAATACATAAATACAACAGCACCGACTGTCTAATATTAATAATAAAACATAAATACAACAGCACCCGACTGTCTAATATACTAGGCAAGGCAGGCGTTTTCGCGTAGAGCACATTTCAGCAACAGGGCAATTCAAAGGGCTTCACACAAAATCAGATAAAACACAAGGACCCTCAAAAAAACAAAATCATAAAATAGATAAAACACAAGTGTAAACTTGAGACCACCTTCCCACTAATTAGTCCGTGTTAGTGCTGCCTTCGTGATCACCCCACTGTCTCTTCCTTCAAGACTCTATTTTTAGAGACGTTACCCTTCGTCTCCTGGACTTTCTTCACACTCATTAAGCCGATCTAGCGCTGCCTTTGTGTCTTCTTACGACACTACACATTCACACTTTTTCTTAAAGTGCTACCCTTTCTCCGTATGACACAACCTTTATACTAATTCCATGTTCTCAAAAAAACTAATGTACTAATGGCTCATGAATACTAAACACTGACTGTTACACATCAAACCTTTAACACTTAATATGAATTAAAACATTAGTGAAATTAAGGAAAATATCACATAAAATTAGTAAAACAATGACTGAAAATACTTATATAAACTACACGGTTAAACTGTTAAATGATACTGGAAATTGAAATATTTCACTAAATATCAGAATCAGCTGACTCTGGTCAATCTTACTCTGAAAGTACAACAATTACTTAACTATAAAGAATAAAAACTAAATCTGAGGCCATGGTGTTCTTCAGGTAGGGAGTGAGTCCTTTGTGAATAAAGGAGTTTAAGTACCTTGGGGTTTGTTTGCGTGTGAGGGGACATGGAGCGGAGATTGGTCGGGGAATCGGAGAATCGGAGCAACGGTGCGATAAACATTCAGTTTATCGCACCGTTGTGACCAAAAGGGAGCTGAGCCAGAAGGAAAAGCTCTCGATCTACCGGTCAGTGTTCGTTCCTAACTCACCGATGTTCATGAAGGGGGTCATGACCGAAAGAAGGAGATCCAGGGTACAAGTGGCCGAAATGGGTTTCCTCAGGAGGGGGGCTGGCGTCTCCCTTAGAGATAGGGTGAGAAGCTCAGTCGTCGAGAGGAGCTGGAGTAGAGCCGCTGCTCCTTCACGTCGAAAGGAGCCAGTTGAGGTGGTTCGGGTATCTGGTGAGGATGCCTCCTGGGCGCTCCCTAGGGAGGTGGTCCAGGTACATCCAACGGGAGGAGGCCTCGGGGAAGACCCAGGACTAGGTGGAGAGATTATATCTCCAACCTGGCCTGGGAACGCTCGGGATCCCCAGTCGGAGCTGGTTGATGTGGGCAGGAAAGGGAAGTTTGGGGTCCCCTGCTGGAGCTGCTGCCCCGCGACCGATACCGGATAAGTGGATGAAGAATAAAGACAGAAAGGACCCTAGAACTACTTTATTATCAGTGCCTCACCTGACAGTGACCTCCCATCTTTGTCCCTGGCATCTCTCCAGCTACCAATCCACACGGGGACTTGAACCTGCGACCCTCTGGTTCACAACCCACTCCCTACGGACTGTGCTACTGTCCAGCCCGAAACAAGTATGCTTTCTTTTCAGGGCCCCCACGTTACTGCGGGACAAAGCCACCATGGGGCGAAAACTTTTACTAGGTGAGCTTGAGGACGTTGCAAATACTGTATATTAATAGAGAGATTGAAAATATACATGAGGTAGATGAGCAGATTGACTTTGTTCAGCGTAGGGTGGGGCTTTTTCTGAGCATCTATAACTTCTGACATGGTGAATTGAAACTTAGAAATAAATATGGCTCTAATCCTGCAGAGTATTGACACACTCACACATGTACAAACACACACACACACACACACACAGCTGTACAGTATTTGAGATAGTTAGAAGTACTTGAGATAAGTGTAACCAGGTTATTTTAGGTAGTTGTACTGTATTTAACATTATTACAAAATATTACAGTATTAAGGTAGTTCAGGTTTTTCAAGAATGTTGTAAAGTGATAGTTGAGTCTCCGTTTAATGTTTTCTCTGACAAAAAGAAGTGATGACCTGCCCCTCTTGATCACAGGGACCAACTAACACACACACAAACACCACACAACACACACACACACTCTTCAGGACCAATATACATTTCAATTCTTAGTGTTTGTACTCTCAGAGGTAAGAGTGGACAGAATATTGGAAACACCTCTGTTTAAATGGACTCCAGTTCCAACACTGTAAAGTTTAAAATGTGTGCTCGCACGGGCACACAGACACACACCTACAACAGGTTTTAGTTTAATTCAAACTCCATAGAACGGGCGGTGACTGGACGCCTGGTATACACCTGGCTGCCTCATACCTCCTTATCAGATATCCATCAGGTCATTTAGGCCAGACAGTGTCAGAAGCTCTTTGTAATCTGATTCTTCAGGACAAGTCTTAAGTTCAAGAATGGGAACATTTACATTTTAAGTAAATAATATGGCCTCATTTGATGCGTTACTCTGCACTTGCTTTTTGATTTCAAATACAGCAAAAGATCTTAAAGTAGAAGATTTACTGTTCTCCATCGCATACACTATGAACAGGTGAGTGGTCTTGAAGAGGATTCTTTTCTTCTGTCCTGGCATTGATGGTCTCAACTAGTCCTGGTCTTGGGGCGGTCTTGAATACAACCCTGCTTTTTGAGTGTCATTATGATCTGCTTAAGCTTCTCACATGTTTTAGACACATGCTCCAAAGTGGGACTGGGCATTGTTAAAAACAATTTGATACCAACACTGTGCCGATATACTTTTTCACACAGCAGCATTACAGCAGAAATCTTTAGTTTCAGCTCCTAGTGTCAAACTGTTTTTTCCTCTACACGTATTACAGACAGATCTGTGAAGCATGCCGATTGGCTTACTCTTGCTGATGATTGACCGTTCGGTATGGAAGCGCGAAGCATTTTTTTAACACTGGATACTTCATAGTTAATTAGTCGGTGCCGAGAAGTATTGAACTCTGTAGCCGGCCTACCCGGGGCTATTCTGCAGAGCCGCTGCTGCTGCGTCCATAGTTTAGCGCGCCCAAGACGATTATGATTTAGAGAATTGCAAACAACCCAGAGCGGGTTCTCCTGTCCCAGAACGTCAGACCTACTCCACGCGCTGTGGGAGATAGAGCTGGCAATCCGAGACTACATTTAGTTTAAAATTAAATGATACCCCTCCCATCTTTGTCCCAGCGGTTGTCTGAGCAAAGACCCTGAACCAAATAAAAAAAAACTGGTTAGTGAAAATACACCATCGACACAGGATTTACAAATGGAAATCTTTTATATACTTTTTCAAAAGAAAATGAAGCCCACCCAATCTATATCAAATGAAATGTGCCGCGTACGTTGGTAACACAACAACAAAAGGCAACAGGCTGCTGCTACAAGTCTTCTCTGACAACTACAGTAAACAAGTCTTCATGGAACATGCTTGATTTATCTGGATACTTTGCATTCAAAACATTTTTTATTTGGGAAAATCATACAATGCACAGCTGAGTTATTTCCCATGCAGTGCAGTAGCCTATTAGCTAATACAGAAAGCAAAGTCTACGTCTAAAGAGCCCGGGGTTTTTCGGAGAGTGTGGAACAAGTCTCTGTTCTGCCTGCAACAAGTTGCACAAGCTTCTGATGATTTAACAATTCCAATGGCGGAAATCAACCTTGCAGACCTGTTTCACATTCAGGGAGAACTCAGGGGTGTCATATATGCAAATACAACAATGAGAAAAACCACATGTTTGTTTCTTTAAGGATTGCCATGTGCCAGACATTACTGGAGAAAAATTATCAGTTCAAATTAGAGTAAAGAATCAATAATGCACACAATTGGAGAATCTGAAACAGATGTGTTTAAGATTTTTAGAAGTTTTGCTCGTTGACAGCGTTATTCAAACCTTGGCATGTTTGTCCCATTCCATTTCAAATTTTGGTGACCAATTAATTGGATTTAAGAGATGAGCGGCGACGAGGCCTTGAAACAGCTGTGGATATTATTACCGAGTCCAATGTATCTTAAACATTAAAAAGCTCACACTACCCCGAATAATAAATTTCACGCATACAGGTGACATTCAACATTCAAGTGCCAGTGTTTTTGTACTGTCTTTGGTCAAGTTTCTGAAACTTTCAAAGAATCACTTTGAGGCTTACAAAAAAATATTTGTCAAAAAATGCTTAATAAATTACACAAAACTAGCAGCAAAAAGTAGAATCTAGAAATCTGTGCAAATGGCTAAATTCCCCCCCCGACTGCTAAATCCCCTGGTCCCAAATAATCCTGGTTTAAACGTTGAGAACCCGTCCCCTTTTGTAAACAAGCTGCGTTTTTCACAATCTCCTACACACACATATTTGGAAGCTAAGGACACATATCGAAGACATCTATATAAAACTCTAGATGTGCAATAAAAGAACTTTTGTAAAACTTGATGGGACGACGTAAAGGGGCCACAACCTAAAATCAAGTAGCACCATTCAATCTCAAGTTCTCAACACTGTCAGTGCATCTGCTTTTAGTTCAATTTCTTAAAACAAAACAAAAATAAAAAAAGGTTTTCAAGGCACAACACACTGATGAGAAAATTGGGAGCATTTTGAGGTGAAATGCCCCATCTCTCCTCCTCTTGATGGTGCTCCTCTTGAGAGGAAAAGCCGCTCTGGCTTCACGGAGCACAATAGATTATTGATTATTTTTATACATGTCTGAGCAGATAAAATCCCAGAGGACCTGACAGTACTTTAATGTTCCATAAGGAAGTGGACACCCCCTATCTTTGGCACCTGCAGTTACACTACGCAGGAAAGGAAACCAAAGCACCAACGACAGTGCACTGAGAGCCGCGTCCTCCCCCTACCCCCCCCAAACGCCTAGCCTCATGACCCCCAACCTCAGTGGTCAAAGTGCTGCTCTACACCGCTCTGTTCCCTAGCTGTTTTTAATTGATAAACCTCAGTGATCATCAAATGTCTGTCTCTTACAGATGAACCTGCCTCCCAACGCAGCTTGAAAAGAGGAAAACGTTTGTAATTAAGTTAAGCCTGCGACTCAGTTCTCGTGTCTTTCCTCCTTGACCAAAAACAAAACACTTGCACGAGTAGATACCATCTGGGCCTTGTGGTCGCCGGTCGATTCAGTAAACACTAACACCACGCTAGGCCCTTCCCGATGCTGTGGTCCTTTATGAGCCATTTTGAACTTCACTTTCAAGATGGCAGGCATTCTTGTTTTGATACAAATTTGGAAAGAAACAATTCAAAAATCAAAAAATGAGTCAGTTTTTCAATTTGCCACACATGACCCCAAAAATGTCTCAAGTAAAAATAACAAAAAACACCGCCCACTTAACGTAGCTAGCATTGGTAACATACTAGCTGCCGTAACACTGTCAAAGTCAATTGAAAAATGTGGAGTAACAAGTTCCAGCAGTGATAATTCTGTTCGAACCTCAGCGATATGTTGGCACTGAGCTTAATGACTTATGTGTTTCTTAAGATTACAATAGGAATGGGTATTTCAAAGACTATCAATCCATAAAAAGGAGCCTGTCCAGGATAGAGTGAGCAAAACAAAAGACGAATGTAACTTTGTCCCTTAGGATTAAAATCAACGGCTTCACAGAGTGGCCAGTTTGTATTAGACATAGTAACGGCTCCGTTAGTGTTAGAAAAGGCTACATGATGTTCCTGTGATTAAATTTGAAGTTCAAATGGAATCATGACTCAGAGCACAATACCCAGTGTTTGCCAAGGTGAGTAAGTCCAAGCTTATTTTTTTTTTTTCCTTTCTTTTCACCAAACAAATAAAATCAAATTTAGAAGCTCTTGGCCATGTTCATCTGAGAAATGAAAACAAAGATTTCCTGTCTAAATTCCAAAAGGCACAGTATTAACATACAAATGATCCTAGGTTATTCGATTGGTGGGTGTTGTGTTTTTTTTTCACAAAAAGAACAAAAAAACTTAAAAATGAAAGTCGAAGTTGCTATCGGACAATGCATGTCAGCATCCATGCTCACTCTGAGGTGTGGCGAATCTTGCGTTCTCCGGTGCGTTGCACGTGCTGGGACTTTCCATTGCATCGTGCTGCACTTCTTTGAGAAGCGAATGGCAGAGAACCGGGTTGGTAATGTATGTGTTGTCAGTGAAGCTACACAGGGAGGTTGTTATGGTCTGGCTTAAGTTAACATGTGGTTTCCATTGGCTGGGTGACATGGCAACCTCTTCTATGGCGACTAGTTGCCCACCAACACACTCGGAGTGGCTGTAATTTCCTCCTAGCCGTCGTTGCCGTAGAAGTTGCCACCAAAGCTCCTGTGAAGGACAAAGTAAAAGGCAGTCAGCAGAGCAGCAAACATTTGAATCATAGACCTCGGGTTTCTCCGGTAGGTTGTAAAGCTTTGTAAAAAAGCTTGGAATTTATTAGCAATATTTTATGCTAGGATACATAGGAGGTGGGGGGATTAAGGATAGATCTTTATATATAAAAAATTGCACATGAGACCTTAACTTTGGTGTAAAACTAATTGTTTTCAGTCTCACTACAAACAGAATTGTATGTATTTAGATAAAACAGATTTTTCTGGGGATAATTTTAAGTTGGTTAAAATGGTAAATTGTAAGAGTCGCAGAATATCTCAATATATATAAACTGCAGTAATATTGTATTATAGCACTCTGGATGGTATTGCTTTGGCCTCTAGCACTACTGTCAGACATCTAGGAGTATTTTTTGATCGGATATATCCTTCGCCCATCCAAACAAACCTAAAGAAAAGCCTTTTTTCATCTTCGTAACATTGCCAAAATCAGGAAATCCTGTTGAAAACGATGCTGAAAACATAGTCCATGCATTTGTTACTCAGGCGGGACTACTGTAATTCTTTGTTATCAGGATGCTCAATAAGTCCATTAAGACTCTCCAGTTGATCCAGAAGCTGCAGAGCGATTCTGACAAGAAATAAGAAAAGAGATCTAGCTTTCTTTGTTATTTTCTCTGCATTGGCTTCCTGTAAAACCTAGGATAGAATTTAAAATCATTCTCCTGACCTACAAAGCTCTGAATGTTCAAGCACCATCTTTTCTTAAAGAGCTGTTTGTGCCCTATTGTCTAGAGTCTCTAAAAGTAGAATGGGGAGAAGAGCGTTCAGCTATCAAACTCCCTCTGAGGAACCAGGTCCAAATCTGGGTTCGGGAGGTAGACACCTCACCACATTTAAGAGTAAACTTAAACTCTCTCTTGATAAGATTATAGTTAGGGAGTGGGAAGTCAATGATATTGATGCGGTGAGTGCTGCTGCTACAAGCAAGACGTTGCTTAGCTTCCGCGTTAGTACTCCTGGTCGCTTTCCACCGGGGGGGGGGGGTGCAGACCACCATCTGCTGTAGCAAACACACTGGCTATGGAGACGTGTGGATCACCAACACCTTAAACTGAAGCACAGATAAAAAGGTTGAGTAAGTAGTTTCCTTACTCCTCCAAAGCCGCGGTTTCCTCCTCCATGGCTCCAGCGCTACGCCCACCACCACCTCCACCACCCGGTTGCTACTGAAGCTGTTTGCAGAGCCACCAGGGGTGTGACGGTAGTCTCTAGCTCCAAATACACCAGAGAACCTATACAAGAAGCAAGTTTGTTAGACATCATGGTACAGATTGTGAAAATGCAACAGTTAAAGAGAAAAAAAAGAAAAAAAGAAACACAGGAACAAATAGAAGCACATTTCAAATGTTTTACAACACCGTAGTTAGACACAGTGCTTTACATTTAAACCCACCAATGCAGGTTAAACTTTAACATATTAAAGTTAAGAGCCAATTTGACCGGTGAAGAATGAAACTAAGCGTCTGGACAGAGTGGAGAAATGTTACGGATTGGTCCGCTTCTGCCAAGAAATTTGGGCGTTTGTTAGTCCTTGGCATGAAAACATCTTATTTTTGGCACTTACTGCTTGCAATTAATCTACATTTCCCAAAAACACTTGTCAACCATTAGCTACGTGCCTAGCGGTACCGAGCTGGCCTGAAACGAAGCGAATAGAACAGAGTCCAAAAAACCAGAGGAGCTAAAATTAAGTAGTACAATAGTTAGGAAAAAACAAAACAACGTGGCTATTACAGAATCCGATTGAGGGTAACTTTAATCTACTAGCAGTGTTGGCTCGTGATCAAAGAAGTTAATAAAAGCCCTGCTTAGATACAATAGGAGGCTGAGATTTGGGGTTTGTTGTAAAAATGCATTTGTTGTGTGCGTGTGACAGTACCTCTTAGAGCGTCCACGGGTGGTGCTCTTGTGCTGGTGCTCGTAGGCTAGGTTCAAGCCAGGGGGACCTCTTGCTTGGCCTCCACCAAAATGTCCAGCAAACTTTGGTTATGTTGCTGTTTTGTCGTTAAAGAACGCCGTGGCCAGACTGCAAAAAACATAGCGAGATTACACAAGAGTCACCACACAATGACATAAAGGGCATCAAAAATGTGTTCCAACAAAAAAAGTGTTTATAACGAGGTTGCCCACACGTCCCGTACGGCCATACGGTGAACGTTTCTCAATGGCACTGGGCAAATCAAAGTTAATAACATGTTTCACGTTGCTGATGTCCAGACCTCTGGCAAGCCACCTGGAGAAAGTAAAAGTTAGAAGAAAAATAGCTTAATATCTACAGGGTGAGACAACAACTTGTGGTCAGGGTTTATTTTGACTACTGGTCATTTGAATTATGGCTCTAAGTGCAAGTAGCAACAGCTGACAAATCTGCCAACAAGATTCTCAGTTGGTCAAGGCCACTCCCCAACCTCCACCTTGCCTCCTCTCAATAGCCTTTAAAGCTACAGACAAAGAAATGCCACATACTAAGAAAGCTCATTGTGGACTAGCTCTAGTGGCTGTAATTCTGCACCAGGCTGAATTTTGGGGAAAAAAAAGTCTATATAAAAAGAGCTTCCAGATACAGTACTAGGGGACCACTAAGGCTATATAAAAAGCCTCCAAAAAGCAGCATGCCATAGGACCTTTAAGTCACTTACAGCTGTAGCCACCAAGATGGGGCAGCGTCCTGATCGGAACTGATGTAGAGCTTCCTCCTGTCTCTCTGGGGACCGATCTCCGTGATGGCTGGTGCAGGAAAACCCTCGTGGTAAAGGAAATCTTCGAGAGCATCGGCGCTTTTTGGTTTCCACAAACACCAGGGTCAACGATTCTTTGCCTGTGTAGCCGGAAACAAAAACGGGATGAGACAAAAAGGGACGAGAGCAGAACAAGAAATGAAGCACAAAAGTAGGTAAAGAGAAAAAAAAAAAAAAAAAATCATTGATAACTGGAGAGGGATATGGATGTTTTGGTAAAAAAAGAGCAGAACTTAAAACTCACTAAAAAGGCCAGCTATTGCAAGATAATTTAGTAAAAGAAAATCTAAATGACAACTTAAATAAATGAACATGTGCATAAAAAAGCTTTTACACATGACAAACCATTAATTGACAACCTTAGCTCAAGCGTTTTTCTGCACACAGTACAGAAGACAAATTAATGTTTAAAATAGGGATGTCGACTTCCTGTTAGTTTTAAACAATAATTGAATGTTAGATCATTAGGTTACAATCCAGTAGATGTTGGCATTAAGGCCATCAGAATAAAAGCTTTAAATAAAA